>NC_136484.1:30892745-30967745 GCF_053919585.1 Euprymna scolopes | reverse complement strand
AATTGGCATTAGGATGAACACCACTAAAGCCAGCAATGTAGTTGCGATATGTGAATGGCACATTCATATTCTGGCCCCATCAGGAAGATGTTCAAACATTACAAGACCATGTGAACTTGATCCGTTCAACTATACAGTTCACAATGGAAAAAAGAACATAACAATAAATTATCGTTCCTAGATCTGCTGATTACCTGCACAGGTCAGGGGTTTATGTCATCTGTAACCGAAAGCCAACTTTCACTGGACAGTACCTAAACTTCAACTTCCACCATCTATATAATGTAAAGAAAGGAATCGTCCGTTGCCTACAACACTAAGCAAAAGCAATATTTAGTAACAGCAATGCATATCAAGAGGAGATGGACAGTTTAAGAGAAACTCTTCATTGAAACAACTATCCAGAGAGCATGATATCATCTCCAAGAAATCGGGACCAGACACAAAAGAAACAGTTTATATACCATACATAAAGGACTTGTCTAAAAAACTTCAACAAATATGTAATCCATATGACATCAGGACAGTATTCAGGAGCAATTCAACTCTTCAGAAAGCGCTTACGAGAGCCAAGCCCTGTACACAAAAATCATGATTCAGAACTGTGTATATGAGATTCCATGTAAATGTGGAAACCTAAACAAAGGTGAGACATGTCGTCCACTAAAAGTACGGTTAGAAGAACATCAAAAAGCCGTAGTACATGGAGAGATTGAAAATCGGGAATAGCTGACCATATCTGGAAGGAAAAGGAAAACCATCTACCATTATGGGGTGAAGTAAAAATTATAGACAGAGAAGAACAGTAGAGAGTAAGACTCAAAGAAGCAGCACATATGCTAGGAGATAACTAAATACTAAGTAGATCTAGTATAGAATTTAATACAATATGGGAACCGCTAATTATAAATAATAGATAATATATGCAAGTAATAAGTAAAAACAGGAATGAGTGACAAACGTCAAATAGAAGATGTAACAGAGGATGGAAAGAACAAGGATTGAAAGCACTAACCAAACTTTCACTGGATGGATGTGAAGGAGACTGGGACGTTGGGGAGGCTTATTGCCACCCAAATTCCAGTGAAGACCAATAGTCATTGCTAGCGAGAAGTCAATGGCAAACTACTGCTGCAATAATGCAAATTCGTTTGAAAAGGTTATTGCAAGAGGTGGAGAATGTTGGCAATCTGGACAGACTCGTCGTTAGCTAAACTCCAGAGAATGCCACTGGTTGCTATCAGTGAGTAATCTCTGATGACGACCTGTGTGAAAACTCCTAGTGAGTAAGTTAATAATTAACAGAACTCATGGAAATTCCATGGCGCTTTTAACGTTAATCTGTATTATTTACTATATATAATATAGAGGAATATACAGCCTAATCACGTTTGACACACCGGTTCCCATCAGATCACGAAAGTTAAACAATATTGAGCCTGGTCAGTACTAAAATTGATAACCATTTGGGACTTCCAGGTGCTGTATGTGCTCTCTGCTTATCTCGGCATTGTTTCCAGTTGTCCAGTACTTCTCCTTGCCACTGGACTCGAGCAGTACCGATGAAGGAGAGGTGTGGTTTGGGATTGTGCAACCCTTGCGTCACAATTACATGCACAGCTACTCTTACAGGGGTGTCTATTGTCTCTTAAGACTGAACGAAAGCATCAATGATTTTCTGTTAATAATAATATTCCTTTTGATATAATAAATGTCTGCCTGGTTCAACACTATAATAATAGTCATTGACAAAGTGGACGATAAAATTGTCGCCCTAGAAAAGCCGACATGATTCCATTTCTGTTTGATGAAAACCGGTTTTCTTTTTTTTTGTTGCAGGCCATTTACTAGTTGACCAGTTGTGTACAAATCCCAAGAGCGATAGGAACCTTCTATCATGTCTGGAAGTGAGACAATGTTCAACGAGCGAGATCGGAATGTGCCGCTGTACAACTTGTACTCTCTACTGATCCAAGTTTTGGCAACAGGATCATTGCTCAAAATGCATCGCTGGATTGCTATAAATAACAGGGACGTGCCCAAGGTGACGAAAACAAAGTTTCCAGCCACGGTTATGGTTTTTGGTGTAGTTTCAAATGAGGGCCACATCATGCCACCTTTGAAATCGGCTTGAAAGTCAATAGCAAAATGTACCTGGATGTGTTGAAGAGTGCGGTGATCCCCTAGTGCAATCAGGTGGCCGCTGGCTGACCCTGAGTGTGGCAGTAGGACTTGGCGCTGGCCCACAAGTCCAAAGAGACCCAGGCTTGGCTTCAGAAGGGGTGCTACAGCTTTGTACCTTTTCCTGAACCTGCTGGACTACTTCATTTGGTCATACGTCGAGAAAATCACCAACATGACCTCCCACAACACCAAAGCCAGCCTGATCACAACCATCCACCGAGTATTTGCCGAGCTCTCACTGGCACTTGTGGAAAAGGCATGCTTCCTGCTCCGGACCTGTATCAAGGTGATGATTGAGGCTGAAAGCGGCTACATTGAATAGATATCAGCTCTACTATATAATCAAATTACCTGAAATGATTTTTTCAATAAACGTTTTAAAATAAAGCTGTAGTGTTGCTTTTTTAGGGTGACAAGTTTAACGTTCCACCCTGTAAATTAAAAATAAATAAAATGAATATGTTTCGTCTTTCTTTTTTTTTGTTCAAAATTGTAATAATTTAATTTTTTAAACAAATATTCACTGTTTGAATAAATAATTGTCAGCTAAATAAAAATGGCTGAATACAGACAAAGCAAAAAGATGAGTAGTTTTTTGTTTTTATTGTACAGTGTTACTGCTATTGACCAATGGCAATGTCTATCAGGCATGTATACACAGTGTGATGATGTACGGAAATGAAACCTGTGTACGTTGAAGACATGCGTTGCATGGAGAGAAATGATATGAGAATGATATGATGGACATGTAATATTACAGTTAAACTCAAGCTTAGCTCTGACAACCTCAGAGAAAGATTAAATCTGAAGAGTATTCAGAGGTATGTGTAGAACAGGAGACTTCGATGGTATGGTCATGTGTATAGAATGTATGAGAACAATTGGAATAAGAGTTTAGTTGACTGGATGGTGTGTGTATAAAAGGTTCAGACCAATCAGACAAGCCACGACCTGCATAAAGCATGCCTGTTCACTGGAAAATGGCATCATGAATGTGGTAAGCAAGCAAGATCTGGCGATAATGAATGAGAGCTTTTTGTAAAAAAGCATTAGAAAAATTTAACATTTCGAAGTCGATTTGGAACCCTGTCTAGACAACGAAAGGTGTCAGTGAAAGTTGAGGACATGCGTTGCATAGAGAGAAATTATATGATGGATGTGTAATACCAGTTTTAAGGAAAAGCTTTAGATTTGACGACCCCACAAGAAGATTATGTCTGGAGAGTATTGAAAGATATGTGTAGAACACGAGATGTCGATGGTATGGTCATGTTAATAGAATGGATGAGGGTTCTTGGATTACATAACAATTGAATAACAGTTTAGTTAAGGCCAAGGAAAACATGAGAGGAATAGTGATAAGTAAATACCTTGTCAAATAAAGGTTAGTTTGAAAATTAACTTCTACAAGTTGGCCAAAGCATGCCAGTATGTAAAATGGAAATTCGTAAAACTTACCCTTGAACACAATATAAAATTTTAGGGGGTACAAGGTTTGAAGAAATTTTTTTAAAGAGGTGCACAAAAAAAAAAAAAAAGTTTTCGGAACCTTTGGTTTAGATAAAGAAAGGTTGCTCTGAGCGGTACAGAAAATAGTAATATAAAATGCCTAAGAACTAGGTACATTATTTTAGTGCATTATTTAATGCGGGTATTTTATTTTTATGATCCACTACTGATCCTTTCAAGTTAACAAATGGTTATTTTTACTTATAAAAGTTATTATTTTTCAATAACAAGATCAGATGATCAGGGTGAATTTGAGACATCATATCTTGCCAGAGAGTCTCAAGGGCAGATAACACCAATCTATTTTCATCTTGCCTTTTATAACTGTTTATTTGTCAGAATCAAAGTTGATGACGTGTCAGTACAGTTCTTTTCTGTCACTTTGTATTTGATGCCTCAGGCAATGATGGATGTTGACAAAGGAAAGCTGTTTCCTCAGTTTTTATTTGAACCTTTTTTCTGGGTGCCCTCAAGTTGTACTTAATGATATTTGAAAAAAAAAAAAAAAAAAAAAAAAAATTGGCAAAGTTCTATCTTTTTTCTATGCGCCAATCCCATCATGACTTATGTTTCAATAACATAAATCTAATGTTTAAAACAGATGGAAATAATAATCTCCTGCCATTTAATATTAAGGGCAGCATTTTAAAAGTCTCATGGAAATGCACTCAAAAGTATTCATGTTAACTGTATAAGAGCTACATCTATACGTTTTAGAGAAAAAAAATCAGAAAATGTGAGCTTAGATTCGTTTGTAAAATTTTCCAAACCGAGCAGTTTTGCACCACTTTTATGTCCCTTACAAAGATTAAAACCAAGTTATAAGTTATAAAAAAATAAACCAAGATATAGATTTATAAATAGTTATAAAAAATAAACTAAGTTATAAATAGTTATAAAAAAATAAACCAAGTTAGGAGTTATATATAGTTATGCATAAGTTATAAATAGTTATAAAAAATAAGTTATAAGTTATAAATAGTTGTTTACTAAACCTTATGTCTAGAAGTATTGTTTCAGTTTTGATCCAAATCCATGACATGGTTTTGATAGCACAGTGTCTTCTCAACCATCAAATCATTTCTCTCTGATTGGTTTATACAAGTAGTCGTCGATGAGTAGAAGTCTGAAGCTCAAAGTAGCAATGCTGGCGTGCCTCAAAGATCCATCCTAGACTCAACTCTCTTCCTAACCTTCATCAATGATCTCCCAAATCACATACAAAATTCATTCGTCGACATATCTAAAGACGACACAACCAGTAAACACTTCAAAGGTTAACAACAACCGAGTCTTTCTCTTTTGACCTTGAGTCACGTGGTGCAATGAGGCCAAAAGTGGCTGGTTAATTTTAACTCATACAAAACAAGGTTTCTATTTTTTCACCATAAACACTCTGATCCCAAACTGATATGAATGGTTCTCGTCTCAAAGAAGCTCCTTGCTTTGACAAGCTTCTGGGACTGACCTTCAGCCCTGGTCTGAAATGGAAGACTCACATCAAACCTGTTGTCAAGGTCGCTGGAAGAATGGTTGCATCATTCTACCACTCCAGAAGTTATTTCATTCCTGACGCAATTCTCTACCTTTATAAGAGCCAATTGCATCCTAAAATAGAGTACTGTTGTCACATCTGGTCAGGAGTTGCTCATAGCACTCTACCCTGCCTTGACAGAGTTCAAAACCAACTCCGAAACCTAGTACTTATAACTTGATTTATTTTTTATAACTTATAACTTGGTTTTAATCTTCGTAAGGGACATAAAAGTGGTGCAGAACTGCTCGGTTTGGGAAATTTTATAGACGAATCTAAGCTCATATTTTCCGATTTTTTCTCTAAAAAGTATAGATATAGCTCTTGTACAGTTAACATGAATAGTTTTGAGTGCATTTCCACGAGGTTTTTAAAATGCCGCCCTTAATATTAATATTGGCACATAGTAGGTGATGCCCTTTTCTCCTCCCTGCAATCTCTTTCCCACAGGAGAGACGTTGCGAGCCTGTCTTTGCTCTATTGCTATTTTCATGGCAAGTGCTCATCTCAGCTTTAATCTATGGTCCTCTCCCTTACCAAACTTACACAACAAGCACTCATTTAACTACAACTACTATCTACAATTTTCTCCATTCTCTAAAATCTAAATGCAAATTCCATAACAAAGCTTCTTTCTTAGAATTGTCCGTCTGTGGAACTCTGTTTTGCTCTGTTTTGCTGGCTAGTTTCCCAGCTGATTAAATTATGCTCATCTTCAAGTCAAATGCAAACAAGTTCTTGTTGAGCCGTCCCATTAAATAATCAAATTCTATCCAATTTTCACGAATGACCACTAAGCTGCTGACTCAGTGAACACCTTTCAATCATTAACCCAGTAGTTCACAACCATCATGCCATGGCACACTGGTGTGCCGCGAATAGGTTATAGGTAGAAGTTACAAATTGTTATAGGGGGAAACCAGCTTTCATATCATTATAAAAGGAGTTGTTTGTATTAATAAATACTAGCTCACATATTATTACTTATGTGATGTTGATAATTAAATCTAGTATTATATAAAAGTCACTTTGTGTGTGTGAGTTTCTCATAGATTCCGAAATGGCTGAGCATATCTTTTGCAAATTTCATACAAAGGTAATTATATATCTGGCAGTGTTCTTAGATATGTTTTGTACAGAAATTCATCCGATAAGTATTGAAAATCGAAAAACTCCGATCCTAAAAATAGTTTTTCTTTCTTATAGATAAATAATAATTTTTATAGAGTAAAATTTTATGTTACACTGGCCAAGGGAAATGATTCTCAGCAAATCAATTCTTTAAAAAAAAAATCTGAACTAATATCATTTGGAGATGTAACTCAGTGGTAGAGTATTCGACTACAGATCGAATGGTCTCCTGTTCAAGTCAGGGTGTACCTCATCATTTCATTTTAATTTTTTCTCATTAATGACTTCCATTTACGATAAAAGAAGAGGTACCATTTAAAATCCCTGTAAATCATTTCTTCGTTTGCATATTTTAAAAGTAAACATTAATCAGAACATACATGGTCAAACCCAAATATTAGCTGACGTGATATTGTAAACAAACACAGACGGAATTTGATTATTCCTCATAATATATAATATTCAATAGACGATTTATTCTATAATAATACATATGCAATCTGCATAAATTAAAATATTATGTTTAAGCGTATTGTACCACTGGGCAACGCCGGACGTCCAGCTAGTATAAAATAAAGAAGAAATAAAATATCTAATAAATCGTTTGTTATTTTTTTGTTTTTGATATTTTGCATAAGAATAAACATTGGTAAGTATTGTAAAATATTTAAATATTAATTTTTTTTTGTGTGATAGGTGTGCCGTGGAAATTTAAAGAGCTCAATAGTGTGACGTTATGAAAAAAAAAAAACCTGGGAATGACTGCATTAACCCTTATCCTTGAGTGGCGTTTGTGCCTTGATAATTGGTGACTCTCTTGTAATAAAAATTAAAGGCTTAAACTTAAGGGGCTTTGAAAAGAATTTGACATTCAAGGAATCTTGCTTAATTAGTGATTAATGACCATGGATTAAATGTAATGCAAATTTGATATATCTTTTCTAGCTTGCACTTTTCAAATGCTTGCTAAAATCATGTATACACCTGACAATTCTTTTGTCATTATTCTCAAAATCAACAGAGACGAATTTATCAACATATAAGTTTTATTTACAATTAAACTTTTGCTTATCGAGAGAGAGAGAGAGAGAGAGAGAGAGAGAGAGAGAGAGAGAGAGAGAGAGAGAGAGAGAGAGAGAAACGTTAATTGTATAGGTTGATTTGTATGTGGCACGACGGCTGAGAAAATGTTAATCACTTTCGACAGCTGTCAGCCTTTTGTTTTCTCTCTGTCTCTGTCTGTCTGTCTGTCTATCTCTCTCTCTCCTTTCTTGAGTTGTTTATGCTCTGTCTTATATAAATATCAATCCACATTCCTGGAATGTAAATATTAACATATTACATTCTTCTTTTTTATTTTGCATTGCGTAATTCATAACCTCCCAACCTGGAATATAAACATTTCTTTGTTTTCGTGATAATTACAATTCCGGTCATTTTTTATAGTACACAAGAATGTAGATTAAAAATCTATCTGGAATGTGCGTGTGTGCACACCTCAGATTTTATTGGCATTGCCCCAGCTCCACATCCAACAGTTGTGCTCATATCATACCCTCTGAAAATTCTTTAAAATATTTAAAAAAAAACATTAATCTTGAAGAATATTTAATAATTGATGCTTAAAATTCAAACAATCAAACAAACAAAAAAAATAATGAAGATATCTTTATATTTACGAAGGACTTTTTACACATTTTGCAAAAAACTAAATTAAATATAGTCCACATTACCCACCCATGAAACTAGCAGCTATCTTCCCAAAATCATAATAATCGGTTAATTAGTTTGAAAGTGAATCATAAGCATACAAATATAGGAATATATACACATATCTAACTTTAATATAAATGGAGATGTACAAAGTTGAGAAAAGGAAACAAATGTAAAACTGTCAAATAAAACAAATATATTATAAAACTAGCAGGGTGATCTAACGTTGCCCGGGATTGAGTGATGAGTGAGGTTTATTGTCATTTAGCATCCTCACTTGTAAAGAAATTCCGAAGGCACTTTTTATATTAATAAGCCATCACTTACAAAGGACAAAAGCCACTCGAGGGTAAGGATTAAAGAGATTTTCAATTTGATTGATGGGCAATACTATGAAAGGACTAGAAATGAGAAATCGAAAAGGGTGGGATTTGATCACTTGAGGGAATGGCTCAACAAGTATTTGCTAACATTGGACTTGAAGACGACGATGTTGTAGTCAGCAGAGAAGCAGTATCGTGGTATTGTGTTTCACAAATGGGGACAGTTTTGGAAAGAAACTGTTCATGGAAGTTCCGTTTGGTTTAGGGTACAAAAAGGAAGAAAAGAAAATTCTTTGCAGTAGAAAGATACGTTCTTGCTGTGAATGCTTTGTTTTACTTCTGTTGCAGTTTTCATATGGTCGGTTAGTGTTTGTATTTCATGTAGATTAGTTTCTGCATTTGAAGGTTTTCCTTAAGATTTGATAGCATAGCCTCAGTCTTTCCCTTGATTCCGATTTCTCCTAGTCTTTTTTCTAAGTTCTTTGGGACTGCTTTTCTTCTCATCATCATCATCTTTTGTTGTTGTCTAACATCCGTTTTACATGCAGACATATGTTGGACGACTTTTAGAAATTGACTCCCAAGCTTACATATCTGTGGCCAGGTCTTTATTTGTGCCTCTCTCTCAAAAACCTTCTGTATCACTTTCTCTCATCAGACTAGGATTAAATATTTATATAGGGAGATGTGTGCAGAATAGGAGACTTTGTTGGTATGGTCACATTGAAAGAATGGATGAAAGGTCTTAAGTCAGTAGATGTAGAATAGTTAAGGAAAGCCAATGAAAACGCAGGAGGAATAGTAAGTATGGATTTGAGAGAAAAAAAAAGATGCTGAATAAAGACCTGGCCAGAGATAGGTTAGTTTGGGAGCCAGTTTCTAAAATATTTTATATAAAATTATGCTAACATATTGCAACATATAAAACGGATGTTAAACTGACAGTTATAATGATTATGGCGATCATTATCCGTAGGCATACTATAGATACTCGTGCTACAGGTTCAGGTTGTCTAAAGATATGGCCTTCCTGATTTAAATGCATCAAATATTGATGTTATTGTCCCCCCCCCCTGTGCCTTTTCAAAACTTAATTATGTTCTGTAAAGTCAAAAACAAAATCAACAATTTTTCCCTACAAACAACCAAACCAAACATCATGAATAATTGTCTTTTATCGATCCGGTAGATATCTCACTGCTGATGCTATTCTCTATCTATATAAGAGCCAGGATGGAATACTGTTGCCACATCTGGGCAGGAGCTGCTAGAAAGGACTTGTCCTGCCTTGATAGAGTTCAAAATAGACTTCGTAGCCTTGTAGGAGATGTTGCGAGTCTGTCTCTGATGTATCGTAATTTTTATGGAAAGTGTTCGACTGAGCTTCAATCTATGGTCCTCCCTCGCCAAACTTTCACAAGAAACACTCGTCTAGCTGTAAACACTATCAATAATTCCTCCCACTCTTTATCTGTGCCTAAACCTAAACGTAGATTCCATGAACAAAGCTTCTTTCTTAGAACTGCACGCCTGTGGAATTGTCTTCCGTTTTCCTGCTTTCCGGCTGACTACAATATGGTTGTCTTCAAGTCTAACGTAAATAAGTTCTTGATGAGCCGTTCCATATAAGTTATCAAATTTACCAAATTTTCATTACTAATGATTACTATATTGTCCAATTTCTACTGTACACTCTTTAACCCTTATCCTTGAGTGGCCTCTTGGCCTTGATAATGTGATGATGCCTATGTAAAAAAAAAAAAAAAATTTAAAGATATAAAAAACTTGAAGCATAAAAACTTTCTTTTTTGTTTTTTTAAAAATTACTGTATTTAGCATTAAATGACACAAAAAGGGTTTATATGCCATAAAACAAAACAACCAAACTAAAACTATAAATACTTTAAAAAAATATCGTTGTTTAAACTAGGCACCTTTCAAGCATACTGAAACTCCTAACAAGGTGAACACTGAAAAAACATAAAATCTATGAAAGAGAAAATTAACTTTACTTTTCATCACCACAACGACTTTAGTTAAAATATCCTTGCAAACGGTGGTCTGAAGATTTATACAAATTCATGCAAATTATCATACTGACATATTTGATAAGAGTTGTGTAAAGATATTCATATTATTTCGGATGAGATCTCTGTTTGGCTTGTCTAAACTGTTGTCTATTTTTAAATGAGAATAGCTAAAATCAATGCGAGGTGCTGTTTTTTTTTTTGGTGCTTGTTTGGGTATAATTGTGAGGAAGGATGAAAATAAAGGCTCTGTATTGATTATCTTAAAATATTCTATCCAGACAATGTGCCACAGTGAATGTATTAATTACTCTGCGAATGAAAACCGTTTTTTTCTTCAAAGAATGCTCAACAAAGGCACTGTAGAAGAGTTTGTAAAGAAAACTTATGGATTAAACACTAAATTTAGGATGGATGTTATTTTATAAAAATACAATTCCATCTTTTATTTATTTATTTTTACTCCCCTTCACCCCTAACAAAACATATTGCTATTTGGACGTAAGGGGCTACTATTTGGGATCATGCCTAGGAAAGATTAACAAGATATTTATTCACATAACATTTATCTATAAAAGTGAACGTGTCTGTGTGTGTATCTGTGTACATTTCCCTTCGCAATAACTATAAAGTTTATAGTAAACACAAAATTGTTTCCATATATATTTATGCATACGTATATATTTTTATTAAACAAATCTATCTATCTATCTATCTATCTATCTATCTATCTATAAAAGTGAACGTGTCTGTGTGTCTGTGTGTGTACATTTCCGTACCCAATAACTCTGTCAATTTTCAGTCTAAAGACTCGAAATTTGATATACAGGGTACTGAGATTTGGGAAAATCGATGTGATTGGTTTTCGAACAGAAATTTGGTGATTAAGGGGTCAAAGTTCAACGATTTGACCTTTGAGAACTCTACCAAACTCTTTCGACAATTTTGGGTCTATGCACTTGAAATTTTAGATATAGGTTCCTTGGACATGGATCTAACTTAATAACTTGATTTGAGCCCAAAACAATAAATTTTAAGGGGTCTTAATAGGGGTCAAAGTTAAAAAAAATTGACTTCTGCGGTCTCAAATTACTCAGACAATTTCTGGGTCTTAATAGGGGTCAAAGTTAAAAAAAATTGACTTCTGCGGTCTCAAATTACTCAGACAATTTCTGGTCTAAATATTTGAAATTTTACATAAAGGGTATTCAGAGATAGGGCAAGCTTTTTCATCAGTTTGGGTCGAAAATTTTTAGTTACCAATATATAAATGTATGTATATATGTCTGTTTGCATGTCTGCCTTAAACTTTCAATAGAGGCGACGGATTTTACCAAGATCAGTATCGTTATAAAGTTCGACCTTTCATACGACAAATATCGAAAAATTGGTTAAAAACATTAATATCTTCCCCTTCAACTAGGCACTTTTCTACAGGGGGAATGGGGTCACTTTTTTCGCTGATATTTTTGTAAGTTATCGTCTCCTTTAGATGGTCTAGCCTTAATTTTTAAAAATGTCGCTTCCGGTTTGGCGGTGGTCATAACAGCATAAACGTTAGGTTTTACCCTGTTCTTTTCCTCATCTGCAGTACGGGTTTGAGCCTGCCTTCCTATTACCACTTTTTTTTGTTCAACATACACATCCAAACACCCGGGCAACACCGGGCTGAAATGCTAGTATATATATATATATATATTGAACACGTAAACTAAAAATGGCAATAAATAAACTATTAAGAGAGTAGAAGGGTCACCAGGTAGCAAGTGAAACCTAAAACATAAAGAGTTTTGTAAATGAAAATTTAAGAAAAACGAAATTTTATAACAAAACATTTTCATACAAGAGATAAAAATATAAAAGTTATTTTCAGTCATGTATGCAAACGTATTTGGTGAAGAAAGTTGAGGTAGTCACAAGTAAAAATGCCTATAATGTGAATATGCATATGCAAGTAATATACATATGTGAGTATTTGGCAGCGTGGCACTGTGTGTGTGTGTGTGTGTGTGTGTGCGTTAGCTCACCTTGTTCTTAATAGTGCATGTGAGTGGGTAGTAATCCTTCTATGTTTTCCTGATTTCGTTAGTGTGTAAGAATGTGTTCCTGAAATGAAGAAAGCTGGTTTGTGAGTCATTGAATCCTTTCCGCCTCCTTTGGCGCATGGAGAGAAGAAGTGTTGAGTAGACGTTCTGGAGTCCTATTCAAGAAGCTGCCTGCTTGAAAATTCTGATTTTGTTGACTAGGTCTTATAGGATTTTCTAAGTTCTCACTGATTATTACTTTCACATGAACTTGTATATTTGGGGGGGATTGAAACGATTTTCATTGGTTGAAAATACTTTGAGTTCACACGTTTCTGTGAAAACTTCCTTGGTTAGGGGAATAAAGAGGAAAGCGAATTCCAAGGAAACGGAGAAAAAAAGAGCGTAGCAATTAAAGTCATTTGCGTTTTAGCACTCATAGGAATCACTTATCGATTCAGTCGCCACAATATCTTTTAACGCCATTAAAATATTTAAATATCTGTTATTAAAACAGTGCCTTTAAAATGTATAGTAACATTTTTAAACAACATGATTACAGACGCATTTAAAATATTCAAGCAAACGTTTGCTAAAACAACCTTTGTATAATATTCTAGGAATATTTTAAAGAACACGATTAGAATGTTAGAGAAACGTTTTTAAACACAACTGAAAAATTACAGAAATATCTATGCTGACAACCTCTGTGTAACATCCCATAAGTGATTATGTTTGGAGCAGTATAAATAATGTCCTATTATTAAAATATTCTAGAAATATTTTTTAAATAACACAATTAAAACGTTACACAAACATTTTGACATATTAAAAACTTTGAGAAACATTTTAAAATGAGATTTAAAATGTTAAAAAAATCTTATTACAATGTTCTAGAAATATTTTTTAACTATCACTATAAAATGTTATAAAATACATTTTTAAACAATGCCATTATAATGTTAGAGAAACATTTTTAAACTCTATTAAAATATAGAAACATTTTTTTAAAATCAACATGATTGAAGTGTCGTGCATTTTTTCGGTGATGTTTAAAATATTCAAGAAAACTTTTTGCTAAACATAATTTTTTTTATTACATTTTCACCCCAAACAAGGCACATTGCCACTTTGTTGTAGGGGGCTACTATCAGGGATATAGGCATCAGGGGTACTGTGTATGGAGTTGGGCAGCAAGATGTCGGTTCACATTGCACTTGAACTTCTGCATGTCAGTACAGTCAAGGAAGCAGGGACCCGGAAGGGAATTCCAAAGTCTAGCTGTTCTGGGGAAGAAACTACTAGAGTAGAAGGCTCTCTTACATCTAGGGATCTCTACTGTGAAGGGGTGGGATTTAGCTGTTTGTCGGGTTTGTCGGGGGTATTTACATCGAGGGGGCACAAGTGCTTGCAGTTCGTCAGAGCATTCACCGTCAAAGTACTTGTAGAACAGGCAGAGGGATGCAACATTTCGTCGATGGGACAGAGGCTGAAGTTTAGATGACAGTTCAGGACCTATCAGATTGGCGACTTTCTTTTGAATCTTGTCTAGGAGCGAGAGACTAGTGGCAGATGCACCAGCCCAAATATGACAACAATACTCCTTACATGGGCGTATAATTACACTATTTTAGAAACACTTTTTAGATAACACCATTAAAATCTGAAACATTTTTCAAACATCATTAAAATATAATAGAAAATGTTTAAACAATATCATGTTATAGAAATATTAAAAAAAAATTCTTTAAAAATATTGAAAACACTCAAAACATAATACTATTAAAACGTCATAGAAAGATTTGTGTGACAACAATGGCAGTAAAGTGTTTTAGAAAATGTATATATGTGATACCAAATTCAGAATACTCCAAACGTATGTATGGTCTGTTCTATTATACGGTTGTGAGTGCTTGGCAATCACCAACTCACGAGGAAAAGACTAGAGGCAACTAATACTTGGTTTCTGAGGAGAATTTAGAAGACTTTCTGGACAGAATAGAAAACGAACCAGGAGTTATTAGAAATGGTAAACACAGAAGGTTCTCCAATAAGAACAGTACGAAAAAGACAAATGGTATTCATGGGCCATGTCTACAGAAAAAGCGGAATAGAACAGATTTGTTTGACAGGAAAGATCATTTGTACAAGAAGCAGAGGACGACAACGAGAAACATACGTTGATAATCTGAATACCTGGACAACATAAACAAAAATAATGAGCAACAATGAATTCATGAATGCCCCGAGAGAGGGTGAGATAGATGGAGAGCTATAGACGTCAATGTATCAAGCAGGATACCACTTGATGATGATGATGATGGTGGTGGTGGTGTGTGTATGTGTGTGAATAAATAAATAAATAAATAAATAAATAAATAAACAGAGCAGTCAGCACCTCTACTACTGGATCATCTGACTGTTGCCCCACATAAGGAAATACTTCACAGCTCAGAGTAGACTGATGAGCCATCTCGGAACCCACAAACCAACTGCATGGTCATCTTCGCACGGTCATCTTTACTACTTATCAGTCCTTTCTACTTATCCTTCAGCTAACATTCACGTATGTGGAGACTTCAATGTTCACAACGTCGAATGGTTGACCCACTCAAACAAGACCGATGATGAGGAGAGGTTCTGTCATGATTTCTCCATTGCCTATGACCTCACTCAGATTGTTCAGGAACCTACCCGTGTGCCCGATAATGACGGCCAGTATGCGAGCCTACTAGACGTTTTTCTCACAACTTGCCCTGAACTATGTTCAGTTTCTGTTCTGTCGCCTCTTGGATCTTCCGACCACTCTGTTGTATCAATTAAGATAAAAATGAAATGTAATAAGTCCCCAGACGTACCTCTTCATCATACAGTATATCGATACACTAAGGCTGACTGGGATAGCTTCCGTACATTTATATCGGATCTACCTCTGCATTCCATGTTTAAAAAGGATGTGTCCTCTATAGTATTAGACCTAACTGAATGGTCAATTGTAGGTATTGACCATTTCATACCCTCTA
The DNA here is from genome assembly GCF_053919585.1 of Euprymna scolopes. NCBI lineage: Eukaryota > Metazoa > Mollusca > Cephalopoda > Sepiida > Sepiolidae > Euprymna > Euprymna scolopes. The sequence goes on along the minus strand of NC_136484.1, from coordinate 30,952,277 downwards.
AAAAGTTTCAGCAAAAACCTAACAGCCAGCCATGGTTCTCTCCAGAATGTGCTGCTGCCATTGCGCACAGAAATCACTTTTTCCACTGCTTCAAACGTAATAGATGTATGGAAACTAAAGCCGTTTTCAGGACTGCCAGCAACCATTGTAAGAAAGTAATAAGGAACGCAAGAGAGTTGTATGCTCAATCTGTTAAGTCCAAAGTAGCTGAGCAGCGGCTTGGTTCCCACCAGTTTTGGCAAATAGCAAACAGAATCCTGAACAGAAGCGTGTGCTCCATCCCAACTATTATCAATGGACCTGAGGTAATCTCGTCAGCATCAGACAAAGCCAAACTCTTTGTCAAGAACTTTGCAGCTAATTCTACCCTTTGCGACCAAGACCGCCAGCCCCCAATATTTCCTCCTGTATCAGAAAACACGCTATGTGATATACGTATATCTGTACGTGATGTTGCGAAGCTAATCAAAAACCTTGATTCGAGTAAAGCAACTGGCCCTAATGGTATTCCAATTATAGTACTCAAAAAACTTCAACCTGAACTAGCGCCCATACTTACAAAACTGTTTAAACGTTGTCTTAAGGAGAATAGTTTCCCATCTCCCTGGAAAATCTCATCAGTATGCCCTGTATTTAAGAATTCAGGTGATCGCTCATCCCCCTCTCAGTACAGGCCAATAAGTCTCCTGTGCGTCATGAGTAAGTTGCTAGAATCTGTGTTAAATACAGAAGTAATCAAACATCTCAACAAAAATAACCTTCTTAGTGACACTCAATATGGTTTCCGTTCTGCTAGATCTACAGCAGATGTGCTTACAGTTATATCGCATAGGATTAGCAAATCTCTCGACGGTGGCAATCTTTCTAGGGCAATTGCTCTTGACATATCTAAGGCCTTTGATAGGGTATGGCATAAAGGTTTACTTCATAAGATCGCTAGCTATGGTATAGCTGGAAAAGTCTTCTCAATTATTAAATCATTTCTTTCTGATAGGTTCATAAGAGTAGTAGTTGAGGGGCAAAAATCAGAAGCTCACAGTATTAATGCCGGTGTCCCTCAGGGATCCATCCTGGGCCCAACTCTTTTCCTGATCTACATTAATGATCTTCCAAATCATATCCTTACATCATTTGTAGACATTTATGCTGACAACACTACCATTTATGGTACCACATCTAAGACAGTAAACGACCAAGTTCTCTCCAATTCTCTCTCCTCTGATCTTGAGCACGTAGTACAATGGGGAAAGGAGTGGCTGGTTACTTTTAATGCATCTAAAACCAAGCTTCTCTCTTTACATCATCAACATTCTAATCCACATTTGTCATCAATTGAAATGAATGGCTCTCGTCTTCAGGAGGCCTCAAGTTTTGACAAGCTTCTGGGCTTGACCATTACTCCTGATCTTAAATGGAACACGTATATCAAATCTGTTGCCAAGGCCGCTGGAAAAATGGTGGGATCTTTCTATCGATCCAGTAGATATCTCACTGCTGATGCTATTCTCTATCTATATAAGAGCCAGGTACGTCCAAGGATGGAATACTGTTGCCACATCTGGGCAGGAGCTGCTAGAAAGGACTTGTCCTGCCTTGATAGAGTTCAAAATAGACTTCGTAGCCTCGTAGGAGATGTCCTTTTCTCCTCCTTGCAACCTCTATCTCACAGAAGAGATGTTGCGAGTTTGTCTCTGATGTATCGTTATTTTTATGGAAAGTGTTCAACTGAGCTTCAATCTATGGTCCCCCCTCGCCAAACTTTCACAAGAAACACTCGTCTAGCTGTAAACACTATCAATAATTTCCCCCACTCTTTATCTGTGCCTAAACCTAAACGTAGATTCCATGAACAAAGCTTCTTTCTTAGAACTGCACGCCTGTGGAATTGTCTTCCGTTTTCCTGCTTTCCGGCTGACTACAATATGGTTGTGTTCAAGTCTAAAGTAAATAAGTTCTTGATGAGCCGTTCCATATAAGTTATTAAATTTACCGAATTTTCATTACTAATGATTACTATATTGACCAATTTCTACTGTACACTCTTTAACCCTTATCCTTGAGTGGCCTCTGGGCCTTGATAATGTGGTGATGCCTTTGTAAAAAAAAAAAAAAAAAAAAAATCTTCGCACGGTCATCTTCGCAAGTGATGTACGAACACCATATGATCGAAAATATTTAATATTATGTAAAAAATGCCTTGGTATCCAGCTATGCATATAGTTCACAGATAATTATGGACCTTTTATCATTTGTTAACGTATTCATTTGGCAAAAGGAAAACGGGACTTCAGACAACAGTGTGGAACATGCTTAATAGCCTTTGTAGTGGAAGCTTATTTGAATAATAAAAGACAGGAAGCCAGATTAATTCGTTGCATCAAAATGGTAAAAATCAAAAGAATCAAAAATAATAAAATAGATTAATTTATACAAACCAGTTTGACAAAAAGGCGCTACCAAAATAAATGTTCAGTATCACGAGAGCAATTCTCCTTCTGTAGCATTCTCTCTCAGACACAATCTCTCCCCAATATATTTTTAAGTTGTAAATTTAATATCATTGATCATTGAAATGAAGGTGAATTGCAATGGTTGACAAGAGAAACGGTGAAATCAGGAAGATGACTGCAAATCCTGCCTGGTTTATCATTATCACTTATGCACTAATACAGTTGAAAAAGGTAGGGACCCCAAAATCCCATTTAGCCATGAACAAAATAGTCATTTGTTTTAAATTAACCATTTTGTATGAATAGTTTATAATATGTAGACCAACACAATTCTCAGAGACAGAATTAATGACAAAACTCACTAAGGAGAGTAGAAAATGGACCTTGGTTTTACTTTTGTCGGTTTTCTGACTCTCAGTTCCCTTATTTTGTCTTTTAATTCTCACATTCCATGAACGACATTTCTAACAAAGGGAGAAAAAATCGCTATTTTTTTGGATCAGAATCTACCATATAACACTTATGTATTGTTAGTTTTTACCTTAATATAGTATCTAAACTTTTTTTAGCTCCTTAACATCAAGTGGCTTCATGCCTTGTCTTGAGTGATTTCTAGAAAAAAAAAAAAAAAAAAAAAAGATCGTTTCGTTTTTCAGATCATCGTTAGTGGAAACGTCCGAGGTTCTCGGTCCTGATACTTCACGATTCATACGATGGACGTATGAATGAGCCTTGAGAATTGGATATCCCAGCATGTCTCCAGTGATCATCCAAGCCAACACCATGTCCACTATAACGTTCAACAATGTATAATTCTTGATCAAGAAACCCAAAAACTTCACACTCATGTAATGGCAAATGAATAGGGACTTATTGGAATAACCCATCATCATCATCATCATCATCATTATTGTTGTTGTTGTTGTTGTTGTTGTTGTTGTTGGTGGTGGTGGTGGTGGTGGTGTTTTTTTTTAATTTTTTTTTTTTTTATTTATTTATTTATTTATTTATTTTTTTTTTTACTGATGACTAGTAGGGAGACTTAACTTTGTCCGGGATTGAATGAAAATCAGCAAATGTTCCAACCTCTCATGCTTTTATTATCGGTGAAATCGCTAACTTTAAACAAATCGATTGATTGCCTGCTCTAAATAGCCACCCCCCCCTTCGTACTGGGAAGATATTTCACATGCCTCCCCGCAGTAAATTAGTCCACAATACATTGTAGGCTACTGTAGAGAACCCGCTGTTGATTTCATAACATTATCTATAAATAAAGGCCTCACTTAAAGTTTAAAATGTAAAAGTCAAGTATCATGGTCCAATTGTGCTCTAAACAGAAACAATCATTTCGAATGCCCCCTGTCTTATAAAAGAATCTACTGTTGATTTTATAGCCTTGGCCTTTCTGCTTGTGCGATGATAAAACTTCTCGAATGCACTTGTGATGTTAGGTTGTATAAAAGTGTTAACTTTAGTAAAAAATCGGACTTCCTTCTTTAATCGATTTTTTTTTTTTAATTATCAATACATATCAGACGCATTCCGATACAAAACCTACATAAGAACACTCTCAGACACATCGAATACCTTCGGGTGAAATTTAAAAAAAATTCAGCTCAGCCATTTCCGAGTCCATAGAGAATGAACTCCTCCTCCTTCCACACACAAAGTTTGTTTTACATAGTAATAGATGGATAGATAGATAAAAATAAAATGTTATAGTAATTAAAAAAAGAATGCTAATATTCATAAAATAAATAGAAAAATCAAAGGGGAGTAGACAATGTACCTTGAGTTTACTTTTAGCAGCCCCGTAAATCTTACTCCCCTTATTTTGTTCTTTAGTACTTGCATTTAATTTCATATCACCAATGTTTCTGACAAAGGGAAGAGTATTGCTGTTTTCTGGGTCGGAATCTATCCATCTAACCCTTATCGTTGGCTATTTTTTTTACCTTTAATTAGTATTTTTTAAAGTTCCTTACATCCAGTGGCTTCATGCCTTGTTTAGAAGTTAAGCAACGTGGATGGTCTTCAACTAGGCTCTACTATGCTCCACTGCCGTCAAACATTCATAGTAAGAACTCTTCCATCTACCGCTACTACAAATAAACATTCCTTCCTTTCTCTGTGTGTACCTGAGACCAAACATAATTCCCATGAAAAGAGTTTTGTTAAAGAAACTCATCTGCAGAGCACATTACCATGGAACTGTTCCTCTGCAAGCTTCAATATGGTCGTCTTCAAGTCTTATGTCAACAAATACTTGTCAAGCTGTCCTCCTTGAGAAATCGTTTTATCCTTTCCATACACTTTTAATCCTTTATAATTCATCATCCAACTGACAATTTTATTAACCCGTATCCTCAAGAGGCTTTTGTCCTTGATAAGTGGTGACTCATTATTATATAAAAGAAGATATATTTAACTATATGTTTAACGTTACTGGAGAGAGGAATGAAGAAGGATTTAAATGAAACTTTAAAAATAATGGCATTTCTAACTATGATGAACAGTTTTTAATATCTCTTTTCGCATTGGACATGGGTACTTATCCAGTTTATGACCTAATCTCCAGCAACTTTATGTTGGCATCTTTCGACAGCCAGAAAATTCTCAGGGAAGACTGCTAGACAATTAATTTGCAAAACGTTCCTCCCCTTCTCCATGTTAAGAATAGTTTTCTAAATAGAAGGCGATTCTTAACATAGGGAAAGGGGAATTTCACGTTAACATAGTGCGTTGGAAATTATTATCGAGTTAACACACATTTTTCATATAATGAATTTCACGTTTTTATTGAATTTTTTTTTTTTGACAACTGATTGGATAATCGCTTCAGCATATTCCGGCTATTTACGTTTCCTGTCAGAAGATGCCAATGCAAAGTTGATAGAGACTGGGTCGTAAGTTGGATAAGTACCCTTTATTTTATTGTGGTAAAAGACGAGTTCTTCCTGTGAATGTCTTACAAGATGGAACCAAAGATTGGAGCTCAGTCAAACACCTACTATGGAAATCACTATGTCTCTTCTCCGAGAAAGAGGATGTAGAGAAGAGATCAGCCGAAGTGTACACAGTAACAAAATGATAGCTTTTTTATGGGAGTAGAAAGTGGACCTTGGCTTTACTTTCGGCAGCCTCATAACTCTTGCCTTCCTTATTTTGCCTTTTAGTCCTCATATTCTATGAGCAATGTTTCTGACAAAGGAGAAAGAATTGCTGTTTTTTTTTGTGTAGGAATATTAGTTGGATAGTTTTTTATTTTGAAGTAGTTTCTTTTTTTTTTTTAGTTCCTATATCAAATGGCTTCATGCGTTGTCTGGAGCGATTTCCATAAAAAGATGGATGATCAAACTAGTAAATGAATTAATGATAAATAAATAAATAAATAAATAAAGAAGAACATCGTTTGCTATTTATTCCACGGAAGAAGTGTGCACGGTGACAAGATGATGACTTAAGGAGAGCGGAAAGTTGCATCCTGATAGCTGATTAGCTAATCACTTTGGCATCCATCAGCTGCTTACCGTAGCCTGCTGAAAGATGTCGACGCAAAGTATTGACAAAAGAGATTTAAAAATTGAACCTATCAAGCATTCAGATACTTTTTCTAAAAGAATAATATATATTTGGAACAAATTATCTAATTAAGTGAAAACAGTATTTTTTTAATGAACACTCCATCCAAGCTATGAGAAGAATGGCGATTTCTGTTGGTTGGATTGCTTTCAATAAAAACAAGATTAAGAAAAAAATTTTTTTTTTAATTATACGGCTGCTCTATTAAAAGAAAAGAATAAATAATTCAAATTTTTAAATTAAAATTTAATTTATCAAATCAACAATGGAGAAAAACTGAATCAGTTGTTTTTTTTATCAAAACATATTTAGAGAAATTCTAATTTTTTTATTCAAATTATTCGTTATTTGCATTATTTGCAAGGACCCGTGGCGCAGTGGTTAGAGTACTTGGTAAAATCAGTTGTAAAAGCGATATTCTCTTGAATGTTGAAAGCTCAATTCTCAGCGTGGGCGACAGAAAAATACAATTGTGAATTACTTAGGACCTCTATCAAGTCATGGCTGACGGAATGAGAGCATGCTACCCTTGTGAAGTAAATTTTGCATAGGGGAGTTCATATTGGAACAACATATAACGGGGACATGTAATACAGAGATAACGACGATGATGATAATACAGACGCTGAGGCATTTATATTCTTGATACATCATGACAACTGTGATGATAATTCTTTTATCTTATTGTAATACGGAGCTGATACATTTACGCAACTGTTCTTGTTAACACAGAGGAGGGGGAGATACATTATTGATGATGATGGGGAGGACACATAATACTTGGAGGGGATTATACAAATGTTCATTTAAGATGATGATAATCAAAACGCATTTACCTTTCGGTTATAATTACAACGCGAAAACAAACAGTTACAAAATATAGATGGTGATTTCTTTATTCATCATCCGGCCGATTGATGATGTCTGGGATTCAAGCCTTTTGACTACATGGTCTCCCCCCCCCCGCTTCGCCTCTAAGGGGACCAGCAAAAATATGCACGCGTTTGCGCGCACAAAAAAAATCAATGTTTTATTTTATTTTTTTATTTTTTTTTGTTATTTATAATAATAATAATAATAATAATAATAATAATAATAATAATAATAATTAGGTCCACATTATCACATTATGTAATTTTCATTCCATCGCCCCCCCCCCCCCCTACACGTTTCTGCGAATCTAAAAACAAGCATGGTCGCTACGTTACATTTATATATGAAACAGGCAGATAAATGTTTGTAATACCGTGAAAATTAGTTGCCGGCCCCAATTTCAAATGCGATATTCGTTTTCAGCACACCCGAAAACCCTAAGATAAGTTTTTAAAGGTAGGTTGTATGTTAATAATTAATTCATTTTTTCATTTTATTTTGTCCCCCCCCCCACCTCAAAAAATGAAGATCTACTTAAACGGCCTTTATGAATAATATGAAAAGAGAAATTGGGTATTCCCCCGCCTCCCGTCACGAAAATTAAATTTATCGTGTTATTTTATGTTTTAAATCCCCCCTTCACACTACTAAAATATTTATTAAATACTAGACTACCCGTGACCCGTTGGGTCAGTATGTTATATTAGCTATGGAATTCATACTTGTGACGTAAAGAAAATATTTTTTTTTTTACATAACAGAAACATTTCTATGAAAGTATATTAAAATGAAAAAAGAATATAGATAGATTTCTATGAGTCGTTCTGTTTATTATAATTGATTATTTTTGAAAAAAAAAAATACAGTTACTGAGTGGTTGGCCATACTTATAGGTAAATATGCACTGAACAGATACCATAATACTTATTATAGTTAAATTCAAATTTTGATATATCTTTTTTTAAATGAAATTATTAGTTGAAAGTACAGAATAGTTAAAAAACACTCTCCCCATGTTAAGAATGGCTTTTTAAATAGAAAATGAAAATAAAATGTAACTTTTTCATTCATTTTAAACAAACATTCATGACCCATTGTGTAAAATATTTAATTTATATGTTAATAATAAAATTAATTAAGACAATTCTTTTCTATTTATATTTTTTGTACAATTTAAGTGTTTTTAAGAAAACTTTTGTTATTCTTTCGCTTAATTGAGACTTCTTATCGGATTCTAACAACTCTCTTATATCCGGGTTATTTATATTAATCCATTTTGTTTTATTGAATATGTATCGCTGAAAAGCACGGGTGCTTATGCACTTATTGTACAGCAAATAAATATTTAATTTATATGTTAATAATAAAGTCAATAAAACAAAGACAATACTTTTCTATTTATAACATTTTTTGTACAATTTGAGTTTTTTTTAAAAAACTTTTATGTTATCCTTTCGCTTTACTCTACTGAGTGCAACATAGAGTTGTCCATGTTGAAAGACAGGTTTGTCTAGAAAAACTAAAACTTTCTGTAAAGTCTGTCCTTGAGACTTCTGAATTGTCATAGCAAATGCTAATTGTATAGGAAAACTGAACTCTGGAAAATGGAATATTGTCATCTTTAGATAAAACAATTTTCAATCTTGGAATTAAAACGATTTCTCCTTCAAACTGTGCTGCAATAATTTTAGCAACAATCAAATTATTATACAGCTCCTCTATTATTAGTCTGGTACCCTTACATAAGCGTGGTGGATCAATATTCCTCATACACATGATAGGAGTTCCTTTCATGAGTTCAAGTTTACGTGGAGGTAATCCTGATAACTCTATCGAATCAAGAAATTCTGTTGGGTAATGTGTAGCTTCTGTTCTTTCAAGAACAGAATTAAATAGCAAATATTCTTTGACTTGTTCAGGAAATTTTTTAATGCAATTATGATTTATTTCTCTAACTCTATCATTAAATGGTACTGATATGCAATTTTCATCAAACATTTCTAGATTGTCAAATGAAGGATAAATATATTCAATGCATTGGTCAACATTATCTGCATGGATTATCAAATCCTCAGGCAGTTCAACCTCACCATTTTCATTTTTTTTCAATTTTTTCTTCACCAATCTTTATAAGAAATTTAGAGTACTCATCATTATCTTGAACTTTCATGTTTTATTCTAAATAAAATTTCTTAAATCTACACCACAAAAGCGACTCTTTGATCCAAGCATTGTAAATGTCAGCATCATTTCCTCTCTTTATGACTGGTAGTAGTTGCCTGAAGTCACCACTGCACACCGTCAATATCCCTCCGAATGTTTCATTGTTTCAACATATATCCTTGAGAGTCCTGTTGAACGTCTCTAAACTCTCCCTTCTTATCATTGGACACTCGTCTCAAATAATACCTTTTGCTGCCCTTATCAAGTTGTCTATTTCTGAATGTTTATCAAAATTACAAACATCATTTTCTCTTACATTGAGAGAAAGCTTGAATCTGGAATGAGCAGTTCGACCACCAGGCATCAATGTTGCCAGTGATATTTGTCCTAAGCTCCTTGCTTTTGAGAGTAGAAGTTTTATTAAGAAGGTCGTTCCTGTGCCTCCTGGAGCATCGATGAAAATCAATGAAGAAGAGCCTGTGTTTAAGCAACTGCATATAAAGTTGTAGATGATCGATTGTTTCTCATTTAATAAATGTTGATGTGTCTTTACATATGTCATTTGCTCTGCTATATTGTAATTTTGCTCATCCATTATGGCTCTATTTATGTGAATCACATTAGGTAAATTCTGAGGCAAAGGCAATCCAAAGTCTTGCGGTGATTTGTCACCAGCACAAAGTATTATTTATGTTCCTCAACGTGTTGTTGGTGGCATTTTTATTGACCATGTTCTGATTGTTGACTTGGATTTGCATTGCATTGTAGTAATTCATTGTCATAGAGTTGGAAAATCTCTCTCACAACTCAAGAGGATTTGAACATTCTGTGTTTAAAAGTATCACAATGAACAGATCCTTTATCGCTCTTGGCATTTTCGTTTTCTTTGCATCCTCCATTGTATCCAGTGGTTGTCATGAAGCAGTAATCCTCTTTCTTTGCAAGCAGTTTTAAATAATAGACATATATGACCTGCTACAGTTCGCAAAGATTCAAAAGAATTAGATTCTTTTACACAGTGAAGTAGTAGCCGCAAAAAGTACAATTCACCACTATTTGGTGAGACTGTGTACATACGATCAAGAATATTCGCTTCAAAACTCCTGGGTGATCAACTATTCTTCTACCCACTTTTGTTCGTTGCCATTTCTTATGTTGCCACACATAGTATTTTGGCACATCCGAGTAATAGTGTTCTGGCAAATTCATCATTCTGGCAAATATTGAAAAAGTCTGTTAGAGTTGTGCAAGAAGCATTTTCATTAAGGTGTCTGTTGCTTGTCCTTTGAATATAGATCATATGTTGATCAGGGAGATATATCTGAAGACGAACAACTGCAGGTTCTCTTACAGTATCATCGAAACTGTTTCTGTCGAGTATTGCTTCCTGTTGAGTATTGCTTAATTTCGTCTTTGCTTACACTGGAAACTGCCTGCTTGCTTCCCTTTAATATATATTTAATTACAGATTTAATGGATTTTACAGAAGTTCATATTTCTACTGACAATTAAATAACTTCAATAGAGTCATGTTGTAAGGTACAACCCATTTTGAAGCTATAGCTTCATTTCTACCTTCTTTATAGCCTTAATGACCTCCCATTTCTGGTGACCTTCGCCTATAAATAGGGTATGAATCATATCCACATCTTGTTTCATCACTATTTGGTTTTGGGTACCTCTTTGAACAGCTCCCATTTTTTCAGCACAGAGATATACTGTTGCAGTTTGGTCCATGCATCATATGCGTTAATACCAATTCATGTACTTCTGAATCTTCGACTACTTGGTATTTCAGCTTGAACAAAATCGTCATAATTCTGCGGTTTGGGTTCAGATTCTTCTTCCATCCATAGCAAGCAATGTAGGTGTGGTAAACTTCTTTTCTGGTATTCAACACTTAGAACGTAGGCAATACAATTACCCAACAGACCTTGTGTTCCTGTTAAATATTTAATGAAAAGCTTTCTTTTTAAATAAAAAATTCTTGCAATTATGTCATGCCGATCGTGAGGAAATTGGTTCTCAGTCAATCTCAGGCCAGTTTGGTTTGCATGTCATGGTGATGAAGTAAGTTGCAGTCCCATATTTTCTAACATACATCATAGCATCTTGACATCTCTCCATCATATATCGTGGACCACCACCAAATGTTGATGACAAAATAACTTTTCTACCAATGTTACTAAGATCATCATTATCATGTAAGGCATCGACGAAACCTCTGTATGTTGTAGATCTAAGAGAGGCTTGATTTAATCTAATGTAGTTCAAACGATCTACTTCAATTTTTCCTGCCATATCCACAACATACTGCTGAAACAATTTCCAACCTCTTAATATTTGGCTAAATTCATCATCACGGATCATAATGCGGTAGGCATAATAACACACAGCAGTTAATTTTTGGTTATTTGTCATTGTCATCTCGGGATGCCAGCCATCATCACCATCAGGGGAAAACAGTACATACTGTAGTGGATCATATGATCGATGATATTCCGATATTGTCTGAAGCCGTCCACCTCTTTCTCTGAATATTATATGGTGTGATGTTGTTTGCTATTCACTGTTATTTTGAATAATAATTCCTACTTCATTAGACATATGATTATTGTATCGCCTTTCGTGCTCATTAATCGGCTTCTTCGTATGATCTATAACAATAACTGCATTAGTTATGTTGTATATCATGTCCTTAGCTTATTGAAATGCAGTCACATAAGTTTTATCACGTCGTAGAATATACTCGATATTTTCTATGATATTCCGACGTAACTCAATGTTCTGGTACATATTCATTCAAACATCAATACTATATTCTTTGTCAATAAAGTGTATCTGAATAAACTGAGCTTGATTGTCTGGCTCAGGTAATATTGATCCAATATAGTGATGGATCTGCCCTTGAATAACTATAGATGGATTCCATCCGTGTTGTGGATTTATTTCTTTGCAACCAAAAGATGTCATTTGAAACAGGCTATTATATTGTCTCAGGTGCCTTCTGAAGTGGCGAGCTTCTTCACCTTGATCAGCATACAAATAATGTTCATGTGGCAACTTGTGCAACTTTGGCAATCTGACCTTGCCATTCATGCAAGAAAAATGTGCAGTTTCTTCAACAAAAAGTTTTGCTTTACAATGAGGAAATAACTTATTCAAATTTCCAACATTTCCCTGTAAGTTTGCTCTGCACCGTAAATTATTTTGACTATTTCGCAAAACAAGTCTGTTGTTTCTTTCCACAACATTCTCGTCACCTCTTATTCTTTGACTACTCAGTCTCTCTTCTCTCTGTTGTGCTTTCTCGCTAGCTCGTCTTTGTCCAGCTCTAATTCTCTGGCTGTTCAGTTTATCTTCTCTTTGTAGCAGTGTCTCTTCATTTCATGTTTGTTTATCTCTTATTCTACGGCTGATCAATCTCTCTTCTCTCATCTTTATTGTTTCATTATTTATTGTCTCTTTTATTCTCATTCTTTCGTTGCTCAGTCGGTTTCCTCTCAGCTGAGACGTTTCTAAATTTCGATATCTATAAATTTTTCCCCTTTGTTTTTTCAAGCGAATTTCTCTTTGTTCACTTGTTTCAGAAGCTCTCTGAAGTCCATACGTTTCTCTAGAAGGAATCAGTCGAATTCGTCTTTGTTGCTCAGTTTCAATAAGTTGTCGCATGCAAGACGGACCTGCTTGTTGCTGATCCACATTGTTTTCGTCATTAATTTTGGGTCTTTTACTTTTCACTTGGCTGTGTGCCATATTAGTAAAGTTCTACAAAGAATGCAAAATAATTTTTTACAGCTTTGTTTAACAACTTATGAAGAATTTAAAATATTAAATTTGTAAAAAAAATGGATTTAATATGTGTAAAATAAATATGACCGAATAGATTCAAGTATTTGCTGTTTAAAAAACAACAAAAGAAAACAGTATTTAATATAATAGGAACTTGTGCATTTACCGATCCAGATTTCCCTTTGGCGTGTGCAGATAAAATACAGGAGTATGTCAAGCTATGGTAAGGTTAATCAGCTACTGGAAAATCGGCAATAAGAATGTAGACAGACGACTTTTAAAGAATTGGAAGAAGAATAAAAAAAAGATTTTAATCACGCCCTCTAGTTATAAAGGGCCGCATTAGTTCCATGGTTATTAATAGTGTAAGTGGGATAACTCTGTCCAATTGTCTTAATACTTTTTTTGTGTATAAATTATGCAAATTGATCAATGAAATGTTTTTGGGTGTTGTTACAATAAAAAAAAAATGATTCTCTTATAGTTTTGGGATAAGATTGGAGATTATGTTTCAAAAATAAACAATTATAAAAAGTATCGATGGAAAGAACGTGTGTTTATGCAGTTATTATACCGATTTGGGACGCCAGAAACGTATTATGGTGTTGTATTTTAATGAAGGTTTTATGGGCGAAAACGTTTTTTTTTTTTTTGTATTTGTAACGAAAAATTTTAAAAATGTTTTCGAATTTATTTATTTATGTTAAGAGTGGAGATAAAAAAAAGTTCTAATTGTATTAAAAAACGGTAAGAAAATGTAAAAATGTAAAATGCTCTCATGGGTGTCAACAGGTTAAAGTAGTTTTATTTGTAAAAAAAACAAAAAAACTTATACGTAATACAGAAATGAACGATGTAAAAAAAAAGCAGAACGTATTAAAAATTGTTTATTTGGATAATTTAAATGCGAAAAAAAAAAACAATTGGGACACTGAAAACGTACACAGTAAAACAAAATGTTTTATGTTCGCGTTGATTATTTGTAACGAAAATAAAAAATGTAAAAAAAAACAACATATTTCCGGATTAATGGCATCCGGATGGTTTACTCAACATGAAAAAAAAATCTTTCCTAATCGTGTAAAATTACCTATTTTTCCAAATAATCGCTCAAAAATCGAAAATTAAACATGATTTTCCTACGAATCGACAGGAGATTATGTTTCAAAAATAAACAATTATAAAAAGTATTGATGGAAAGAACGTGTATTTATGCAGTTATTGTACCAATTTGGGACGTCAGAAACGTATTATGGTGTATTTTAATGAAAGTGTTATGGGCGAAACGGTTTTTTGTATTTGTGACGAAAAATCACAAAAAAATGTTTTCGGATTTATTTATTTATGTTAAGAGTGTAGATAAAAAAGGTTTTAAGTTTATTAAAAAATGGAGAAGAAAATGTTAAAAAAAATAAAAATAAAACAAAAGGAAGGTAGGCCGTGGGTAAAAACGCTGTTGTAAAATTCTCTTATGACTGTCAACGGGTTAAAGTAGATTATTTGTAAAAAAAAAAAAATAAAATAAAATAAAATGCGTTAAAATAACTTAAACATAATACAGAAATGAACGATGTAAAAAAAAAGGAGCCAGTATTAACAATTGTTTATTTGGATAATTTAAACGCAAAAAAAAAAAAAAAAAAAAAAGAACAATTTGGACGCTGAAAACGTACACAGTAAAACAATACGTTTTATGGTTGCATTGATTATTCCGGGATAATGGCAATTGGACGGATCATTCAAACATGAAAAAAAAATCCTCCCTATTCGTGTAAAGTTACCTATTTTTCCGAATAATCGCTCAAAAATCGAAAATTAAACATGATTTTTCTACGAATCGAATGCAGACGAAAGTCATTTAGCAGCAAAAAAACGCACATGAACCTACCGATGAGGAATATAAGAATGAAAAACCCATAATGGAATCCTTCAACCAAGTTATAGAAACTTAAAATCTAAAAAAAAAAAAATAATTAATAAAACCTGAAGCAAAAAAATAAAACCTAAATAAAATAAAATAAAACTAATATTGAAACAGATTAGTAAATGTGTCAACAAATTCACAGTTCTCACACAACTATTTTGTATCTAGAAATGTGAACAAAAAATAAAAGAAGAAGGAAGGAAGGAAGGGAAAGGGACGGATAGAGAGTAGTAGTAGTAGTAGTAGTAGTAGTAGTAGTAGTAGTCTTGGCTTTACTAGAATTGCTCTTATGTTTGTCAACGGGTTAAATTTGTTTAGTTGTAAGAAAATAGCGATAGTATAGTTGTAATAAAGAATAATTGCAAAACACTCCCACTCTTCCTATGTTAAATAATAATTTCAAAATAATAACGTTAATATTTCAGTGCAAAGATCAAAATCTGCAAAAGAAGCGATTTGTGTTTATTTGTTTACGTTGTTATGGGTTAATGTTTATGCACGCATGCGCAACTGGATGTCATAAACCGGAAAGTGGGTTACATCACTCGTTACAAGGTCATTTGAGTTTATAATTATATAGATATCCTTATTTTATGTTTAAAATGTAATCCTCTCCTTTCCCCAAATTGTCATGTTTGCTACACTTCCACACCCTCCCCATGCTCGCCAAATTTGAAATAATGCTATGGTGACATGTCTTGTTGAACGCTAAGTGGCCAAGAAGTGGGGGATCACTTTATGTTAAATTTATATTAGAAAATGACCCCCCACTCTAAGATGCTATTTGTTTATTTTTTTTTCAAAATTTCTCTTTTCATATTATTCATAAAGGCCTTTTAGACGTATTAGCCAAAAAAGAAAAGTAGATCTTCCTTTTTTTAGAGGTTAAACCACGCTGGAGCAGCTCGTAAAAATTGACTGATAACTTCATGAAAATTTTTTTCAAATTCACTAAATCAAATATAAGAGTGATAATAAGGCAAAAAACAAAAAAAAAAAAAAAAAAAAAAAAAACCAAAAAGAACTGCCTGGTTTTAAATTAATAATTACAAAAATTAAAAGAGAAGGAGTTAAATTAAGATTGATGAAAACTATTGTAAACGACACAAAACGTTTACAATAGTGAATGTAAGTCGAACACATATCTGATGAAGGAAAATGTTCCCGAAATATCATACGATATGGAACTTCCATCAGATCACATTGATACAAGAAGGAACGTAATCCAACGTTGATATGTTTTTTTGTATGGAAATCGCGTGAGACAAGACACAAAGTCATTCGATGTAAGAAACTAACAAAAACGAAAGCTGATTATTGCAAAGACAGGAAATGCGTATTGACCTTAACTTTGAAAAGTAAAGGACTAGTTGTTAAAACTGGAAAAGGAAAGAACAAGATATTCTAGTAAAAAATATAATAAATTTATAACTTAAAATATTGCAGCATTAAGAATTGATTATATAATGTTATACATTGAATTTAAAAAAAAATTCTTAATGCTGCAATATTTTAAGTTATAAATTTATTATATTTTTTACTAGAATATCTTGTCCTTTTCTTTTAACAACTAGTCCTTTTCTTTTCCATGTTTAAGCTTAACCAGATTTCTTTTCATGCTCGCATTTTTCTATTGTAATCCATGATCTTTCCAAGCATCCAATAAATTCACTTGTTCTTTGTTTAATTTCAGTCTTATTTTTTTGCCCCCATAAACACATATGTAATAACAATTCACGGAACTCGTCTGCTTTCAATAAAATCGCCCCAATTATCTCCCTTTCATGCTTTTATTCTCACTTATTACTTCTCTTTTCGAATTAGTAGCAACAGTAGTCGCTGATGTGACGTGGTTGCTATGGAAACCAATCATAAAAAACATCACTCGCTTCCTTATATATTTTTACAATTTTGAACACCAGAAAATTCATCAGAACTTTTGTTTTACTGAACGAAAATTGAAAAAATTTTCACAATATAGCTGAGAAGGTGATCTATAAACTGTAATAATTGTTTGAAATTTGGTTAAAAAATGGGTGAGCGGTATAGCTTTAAAGCAGTTCTAAATGACTAAAGCTGCCACAATCATATATTCAAAAACTACCGTGTTTGAATGATTATATATATATATATATATATATATATATATATATATATATATATATATATATATATATATATATATATATATATTCTAGCATGGGTGGCCGGCGTTGCCTGGGTATTTGGAGATGTATGTTGAGCAAAAAAAAAAAAAAGTGGTCAATTTTTTTTAACTTTGCCCCCTATTATAACCCCTTAACATTTATTGTTTTGGGCTAAAATTAAGTTATTAAGTTAGATCCATGTCCAAGGAACCTATATCTAAAATTTCAAGTGCTTAGACCGAAAATTGTCGGAGGAGTTTGGTAGAGTTCTCAAAGATCAAATCGTTCAACTTTGCCCCCTTAATCGCCAAATTTCTGGCCGAAAACCGATCACATCGATTTTCCCAAATCTCAGTACCCTGATATCAAATTTCGCGTCTGTAGACTTAAAATTGACAGAGTTATTGGGTAGGTAAATATACACACACAGACACACAGACAGACAGACAGACAGACACTTTCACTTATATATATATATATATATATATATATATATATATATATATATAACTTGATTAATATAGAAATAAAATTACCTATTATTATATTTCGTATTATTGTAGTGATGGATATTAAATATTGATCAGATTTTTTTGTAGATTTTATCCTTTATTTAAATGCCATTCTATAAAGATGAGAATTAAATGGAAAAGAAGATTATAGATGACAATAAGACATTTATTTTGGTTATCTGTGTTGATCTTTTAGCAAAGAACCCAAAAAACTATTCATCAAGTTTTTTTATGGATCGCCTAATGATGTGTGATGTGAGTTTTACTTTCTATATCTTGAAAGTATACAACTCTTGTAACTTTTAAGTAGAATCACTTCTCGTTGAATCCTCTCTCTATCACTTCTTCCTCCCTATCACTTCCCTCTCTCTATCCTTCTCTCTATCTATCCCTCTCTATTTCCTCTCTCTCTTTCTCTCTGTCACTTTCGTCTCTTTATCCTTCTCCCTATCACTCCCTATCTCTCCCTCTTTCTGTCCCTACCTCTCACTATCACTTTCTTCTCTCTATCACTTCGTCTCTTTATCCTTCTCTCTATATGTTCCTCTTTCTATCTCTCCCTTTATCTATCCCTCCCTGTTTCTACCCCTCTCTATTTCTCCCTATCTATCCCCTCTCTTCATCTCTCCTTCTCTATATCTTCCTTTCTCTACTCCTCCCCTTTATTTTTCCTCTTTATTTCCCTCCTTCTCTCTACCTCTCCCTCTCTTTAGCCCTCCTTCTCTATCCCTCCCTATCTCATCTCTCCCTCTCTCTACCTCTCCCTCTCTTTAGCCCCCTGTATCTTTATCTCTCCCTATCTCTATCTTCCTCTCTTTCCCTCTCTCTACCTCTCCCTCTCTTATCCTCCCTCTATTTCTCCCGATCACCTTATCTCTTTCTTTCTTTTCATTTGTCTAAATCTACTTTCTCTATAACCCTCTCTCTTCTCGCGTTTTCTCTCTCTTCTTTCTCACTTGCTTTCTCTCTCTCCCTCTCTTTCCATGCATTTTTTTACACTTTCCTTGGAATCCTCTCGTTCTATCCACCTTTCTCTCTATCGTTCCCCTTTTTCCCCTCTCTTTTTCGTCACTCTATCTTTTTCTATTTATTTCTTTAAATCTACTTTCTCTACACTCCTCTTTCTTACTCTCTTTCTCTCTTTTTCCACCCCTACTTTTACATTTTACTTTCTCTACATCTCTCTCTCTCTCTACATCTCTTTCTCTATTACTTCATGTTTATTTTCTTTACACCACCCCTCTTTCTATTTCCATCCTCCTTTGCTATCTCCCTTTCTTTCTATATGTCTATCTGTCTGTGTTTTTCTGTCTCTCTTTATTTCTTTCTCTGTCTCTGTCTATTTATCTCCTCCTCTCTCCTCCTCTCTCTCTTGAGTTGCCATTGGGGAGCATTTATTTCTGAGGACATTGTCTGGCATTGGTCCAAGAATAAAGTCAGCCATATTCAATGCCAAACCTAGCCAAAAAGAAGTGGGAAATTTATTTTCCTTTATCTTAATTGAGCCTTCCCCGATGGCAGGCGAGGTTAACTTTTCCACTGGAGGTGGGGGCGGGGAGGCTGGTGACCTTATCGAGATGTAATGCCAAATAACAAACTCTTAGGCATGGAATGGTCAACAAATTCTCTCTATTTCTCTTGCAAGAATTTAAGACTAACATTAAAAGCACTTTGACTATTGTCTGCCTGTTAAAAGGTATATAAGAGAGAGAGAGAGAGAGAGAGAGAGAGAGAGAGAGAGAGATATTTTGCTTAATAGAGTGTGATTGAAAGCAACTCCAATCATGGTGGTTGACGACTTTTGACAAGAAGAACAAAACGATTACTAGTATCTGGCACCTTTTACATATTTAAAGGTTGTTGAGAGCTTTTATTACCACAGTGATACCATAGGAGCACAGGATGGAGCAGGTTCTTATGTGATTGTAAGATTTAAGGAGTGGATGGAGTAAGCTCAGGTAGTTTGTACTGTTACCACTGTCAGCCAACGCAAGAGTCTATCAAGCATGTGTACGCAATGTAATGATGTATAATGATCCGATCAATACAGCAGCCTTCTAGACCTTTTTCTCACAACTTCCCCTGAGCTATGTCCTCTCTGGGATCTTCCGACCACTCGGTTGTATCAGTTAAGATAAAAACGAAATGCAATAAGTCTTCAGATGTACCTCTACAGTGTACTGTATATCAATACTCTACGGCTGACTGGGATAGCTTCCGTACATTTATATCTGATCTACCCCTACATTCCATGTTTAAAAAGGATGTATCCTCCATAGTATCAGACCTGACCGAATGGTTAATTGTAGGCATAGACCGATTCATACCATCCAAAAAATTCCAACAAAAACCTAATAGCCAGCCATGGTTCTCCCCAGAATATGCTGCTGCCATCGTGCACAGGAATCACTTTTTCCATAGATACCAACGTAATAGATGCAATGTGACTAGAGCTGCTTTCAGGACTGCCAGCAACCACTGTAAAAGAGTAATAAAAAATGCAACAGAGCTTTATGCTCCATTTGTTAAATCCAAAGTAGCTGAGCAGCGGCTTGGTTCCCAAACAGGATCCTGAACAGAAGCGTGCATTCTATCCCAACCTTCAACTCCCCGTATTTCAACCATCAAAGGCCATCAACTCCCCGAATTTCCTCCTATAACAGACAACACACTATGCAACATACAAATATCTGTATGTGAGGTCGCTAATAAAGCAACTGGCCCTGATGGCATTCCAATTATAGTGCTAAAAAAGCTTCAACCAGAACTTGCCCCCATACTTACAAAACTGTTTAAGCGTTGCCTTAAAGAGAAGTGCTTCCCAACACCCTGGAAAACCTCATCAGTATGTCCTGTATTTAAGAATTCAAGTGATAAGTCATCTCTCTTTCAGTACAGACCAATAAGTCTCCTGTGTGTCATGAGTAAGTTGCTGGAATCCATATGAAATAGAGAAGTAGTCAATATCCTCAACAGAAATAACCTTCTTAGTGACAGGCAATATGGTTTCCATTCTGCTAGATCTTCAGCAGATGTGCTAACGGTTATATCTCATAAGATTAGTGAATCTCTTGACAAAGGCTTCCTCTCTAGGGCAATTGCTCTTGACATATCAAAAGCCTTCGATAAAGTATGGCATAAGAGCCTACTTCACAAGATTTCCAGCTACGGTATAACTGGCAATGTTTTCTCGATCATTAAATCATTTCTCTCTGATAGGCTCATAAGAGTAGTGGTTGATAGGCAGAAATCAGAGGTCCACAGTATTAATGCTGGAGTCCCTCAGGGGTCCATCCTAGGCCCAAC
Organism: Euprymna scolopes; assembly: GCF_053919585.1. Classification (NCBI taxonomy): domain Eukaryota; kingdom Metazoa; phylum Mollusca; class Cephalopoda; order Sepiida; family Sepiolidae; genus Euprymna; species Euprymna scolopes. The sequence goes on along the minus strand of NC_136484.1, from coordinate 30,931,525 downwards.
TCTCTTCCTGATCTACATCAATGATCTCCCAAAACACATACTTAAATCATTCGTTGACATCTGTGCTGATGATACGACCATCTATGGCAACACATCAAAGGCTGTAAATGACAAAGTTCTCTCTGATTCTCTCTCCTCTGATCTGCGTGGTACAGTGGGGGAAGAGGTGACTGGTTACTTTTAATGCATCTAAAACCAAACTCCTATTTTTACATCATAAACGCTCTGATCCCCATCTGGCATCAATTGAAATGGATGGCTCTTGACTAGAGGAAGCTCCATGTTTGATAAGCTTCTGGGCTTGACCTTTACTCCTGACCTGAAATGGAACACGTACATCAAGTCTAGTGCCAAGGTTGTTGGAAAAATGGTAAGATCCTTCTACTGCTCCAGAAGATATCTAACTGCTGATGCAATTCTCTATCTATATAAAAATCAAGTACGTCCAACGATGGAGTACTGCTGCCACAATGCCATATCTGGGCAGGAGCTGCTAAAATAGCCTATCCTGCCTTGACAGAGTATAAAATAGGCTTCGTGGCTTAGTAGGGGATGCCCTTTTCCCTTCCCTGCAAACTCTCCCACAGAAGAGACGTTGCGAGCCTGTCTTTGTTTTATTGTTACTCCCATGGCAAGTGCTCGTCTGAGCTCCAATATCTGGCCCCCCTTGCCAATCTTTCACGAAAAACACCCGTCTAGCTGAATCCACTGTCATAAATTTTCCCCATTCTTTATCTGTGCCAAAACCAAAACGTAGATTCCATGAACAAAGCTCATTTCTTAGAAGTGCACGCCTGTGGAACTCTGTTCCGTCTGCCTGTTTCCCACCTGACTACAACCTGGATGTCTTCAAGTCCAACATAAACAAATTCCTGATGAACCGCCCCTTAAGTAAGACACTTCATCAAATCTCAACACTAACGTACTGTATATGCAATGACCCTTATCCCCGAGTGGCTTCCGGGCCTTGATAAGTGGTGACTACCTATTATATATATATATATATATATATATATATATATATATATATATATATATATATAACTAGCAAAAGACTGGGTTCAAAAACAGCCTACAGAAAATGTACTCTGATTTATGAAAGTATGATAGGTTATGAAAAGAAAGGGTTTTAAATTTGGGTTGAATTTGGGTGTATCAAAACCAAAGCAAAATATGATGAAAGTAAAAATGAAATAGATAAACCCCATAATTTATTATAACATACTTGTTCACACTGAAACACTTATCACAATATTCTGTGGATCTATATTAAAAAAACCTTGTTAAACTTTGTGACATACTTTCATTCTATGGAGGTCAGGCGCGAACGAACACCCCATAATTTTATTATACCATATTTCTTCAAACTGAAGCATAATTATAAAAGTATACTTACGCAGATAGATATGAAAAGTCTTTATTAAAGTTTGTGCCTATTTCCATTCTATGGAGGCCAGGCGCGAACGCAGATCACACAATTTTATCATACCATCCCTATATAAGTAAAAACATACTTATCAAAGTATTCTTATGTACATCTATATCAAAAACACTTGAAAACGTTTATTTTTAAATTTTTTATTTCCATACTTTGTGGACCAGGCGCGAACGCAGACCCCACAATTTTAATGAATCACCGTTCTGCAGGATCAAACATACCCATTCCTGTGTCTCGATACATCTTCTATCATTATATGTAATTAGTTTTTTTAAAATAGTCAACCATATAGGAGCCTATTCGTGACCACACACACACACACACACACTCTCACACACACACACACACTCACACACACACACACACACACACACACACACACACACACACACACACACACATTCAGCTTTATATTATAGATTTGCTATCTATTTATTTACTAACTGACCACCAAGCATGCCCGATCATACAATACACTTAAACAGGATACTTTAATTTATGCAGTTTTAATCACACAACCTGCCGAAGAATCAAACTCACTATGTCTGTCTGTCTGTTTGTCTCCATATTTTCAAACTCTATTTCTACGGAAACTAAAAGCCGCAGAGCGGCGCTAGGGGCCTCAAATGATTAATTTTTTATGGACCATGTTCTTTATGGCTCTTTAGCCGGTTAAAATGATTTTTAAGGGGTCAAAGGGGATCAAAATCGAAAAAATCGTTAAACATTTTGTGCATTAATTTTAATTTATTTTAATCAGTTCATATGCATGTCACATTGGTAACATCACCAGCTTTGAAGGCTACAGTTTTGCTTTTGGTTTCGATTCTAGCAGATGGCACCCAAATACCTTTTTGTTTTTACTTATATTTACTTTATAATAATACTAGCAGTTCAGCCCAGCTTTGCTCGGGTCCTATGTACTGTTCATAACTTCATGTGCATTTGTATATATATATATATATATATATATATATATATATTAAAAAGTTTGACTCATGTCCAGGTAACCTACATCTAAAATTTCAAGTGTTTAGACCCAAAATTGACGGAGGACTTTGGTAGAGTCTGCAAAGGTCAACTTTTTCAACTTTGATCTCTTGGCAGCCAAATTTTCGGTTAAAAACCGATTAAAAAGCTTGCTCTATGTCTGAATACATTTTATGTAAAATTTCAAATGTTTAGACAAAAAATTGGCTGAGAGGTCAATTTTTTTAAAACTTTGACCCCAATTATGACACCTTAACACTTATTGTTTTGGACTCAAATCCATGTCCAAGGACCATACATCTAAAATTTCAAAAGGAGTTAGGTAGAGTTTTCAAAATATAAATCGTTGAACTGTGATCCCTTGACAGCCAAATTGTGGCCGAAATCCGATTAAAAAGATTTTTCCAAATCTCAATACCCCTTATATCAAATCTCGAGTCTGTAGACTGAAAATTGACAGAGTAGTTTGATAGGAAAATGTACACAGACAGACACACAGACAAGTTCAATTTTATAGATATATAGATATACAATATTGGTCTTTAAAGATGATTTTTTTAACTTTAAGGGTCACACACACACACACATATATATATATATATATATATATATATATATATATATATATATATATATATATATATATTTGTATCATATGACATATTTGTTGATCTTTTTCAAACATAAGTATTTGGAAAAAGAAACCATGTGCATATTGATTGCATATTGATATTCTGATAAGCAAATAAAAGAAAGAAAAGACAGGGAGTATATAGTATATATTTTTTGGAAAATATTTTTTTGTTTACATATTTTTCATATATTTTATATATTTATATACTTGAGTCATTTGTTGTCTGCAAGTATTTTAAATCAGTTTTGCTTAGTGCTATCAAATCTATCAGTTGTCATTTTTGCAGTAATACTGTTAGTATGAAATTTACCCCCTCCCCAACTTATTATAAGTACAATAACAACTTAAGTTTTATTAATCGTATACAATTAATTTTGAACTATATATATATATATATATATATATATATATATATATATATATATAAAGTGTGTTTTGGTATTAAATTACCCAAAAATTGATCTGTTATAAACTAGACAACCAAACCAAATCAATTTTATGAGTCATTGGTCCTTATAGTGGGCACTTGTTCAACATTGGAATTTTCTTCTGTTTTTCAATTTGCACATCCTTATTACTATAACACATTGAATAGCCTTGTGCCAGACAAGGTTAATCTGAAGTTCGATCTCTTTAGAGGAAAGCAATCAAGTGAGTTGAGTAAAGAACAGCTGATTCTAAGGAATAGTAATATGCATGGAGATGATATCTTAAATCAATTCTAGCACGAGTAATAATATCAGGAGACATCCAGAATCATGCTAGGTGTGCCTTATTTATAAAAGTAAAAAACGAAAACAATGCCAGGACAGAAGAAGAAAATAAATGGATCCAGTTTGCCTAGCATTTCCAGCATCACCTGCTTAATCTAAAGCGAAGATATTCATTTACAAATTCATCAAATATATATGAAGGAGACATCAAACCAAATAATAAAGAAAAGACATTTTATTGAGATCTGTTGTGTTCCGTTTATTGTTATTAGAAAACCGGGTATTTACCGGACGATATATTCAATACCAAACGCTTACCAATTCTTTAATGGTTTGATTCAGATGTTAATTGGAAAGAAATTGTGTTTTCGTCCCTAACCATTAGTCTGTTATTCCGTTACTCTTCTGATTTTTTACAAATTGGTTCATTAGTTATCCAAGAAGTTTTACACAATGCGATATGAAATTTATGCAGAAAACTGATTGGTTTGTCATCCTAGCTGATAAAATACTTCCAAATGTCTAAAAGTGGCATTTAATTTTTTTTTTTATTTGTTTTGGGAGGTGATGTCACTCTGGGTGATAAAATATTTCTAAGTGCCTAAAAGTGGCAATTTATAAAAAAACATCTAATATTTCTATTATTAGTTTTGGGAGGTGATACGAGTTTTATGGTTAGCGACATGGACTGATGACTTGGGTGTTCCAAGTTCGAATCCAGTTCACTTAAGATGTTGACAACCTTCTTGTGGTCCCTCCTGTAAGTACCCAATGTCTTCTAGAATGAATTCTGGCTAAAAAAATATTGGGGAAACCAATGCCAACAATAGAATCTTTGGATTCATACGATATGATGATGTTAGTAATTTTTACTTAAGATCTGCCAAAAGATAGTACTAATGCTTATTTACTTGAAACAAGTGTGTGGGTGAACCAAGAAACGCTTTGGTTTGTCCTCTGGGACCACTGAAACACCTCAAACTGGCAAAAATTGCACTTTTTCACAAATGTTTAAAGGATACGCATTTGTTTACCCCCCCCCCCCTCATCCAAGAAAAATTGTAAATTAAAATCGACTGATGAATTTTGGCATAGATATGTCGACTACTGACTGCTAGATCCATCATTATTTATCTCGAAACCTCGGACAGGTGGTCCAAGCCTGATGTGGACCCTGGAGTAGATATTTAAACATTACTTAGGAACTTGATTAGTTTATTTGGCAAACTCTTACTTAAAAAATGTATACTTAGAGTTTTTTTTACGGTAACAGCATATTTAAAAACAAGCAATAAAAAAAATATTATTGTGAATCTGCATTTAATTAAGCCTCAATTTAAATTTGGCCAAACTTTTGAAAATCGCTACAATTCTGAATTAAATATATATTTCTTATAAAATATATAATTTATTGAATAAAACTCCGGGAGTAATAAATGTAAATTACAATATTACATTTCAGTATCTTTCGACTATTTTCATTATCAACATAATTTCTGTTTATATTATTGTGAATGCAGTTGAGGTGGGGGGGGGGGTAACAGAATTATTCGGGATCAAGAATGCCATTGTGTTTTGATTTACTCGCTGTTGTCTAAAAGCAATAAGTATAAGATTACAGTATTGCATTCAAAAGCGGTAACTCTGATAAATGACTTACGTTATTCATACGTTTTCAACGTATTAAAACAAGAGAAACGAATCAGGGTTGGAAAGAAAGTGAGAGTTGAAGAGGAGGACAGAAAAATGGAGGAAAAGTAGAAAGAGAGAAAGATAATGAGGCACAAGCTTTAATGTAAAAATGTTAGACACAATATTTAACATCTATTTAGTTTTTTTTTATGGTTTCGGATAACATCAGGAAGGTCTACTAGCTTATTGAATAAAAGTTAAAACATTTTATTGAAATTAGATAATTTTTTATGATTTGGAGTAATTAAACGAAATATATATATATATATATATAGTAGTCTCTTGGGGCCCAGTTTCATAGTTTGAGAAGGGGCATGCGTCCCTGACGAAAAATGAGTTCCTAGCACCAACACTATTGACTGCCATTCTTTTATTTCATTTTTGGTAACTAATTTTATTCCATTAACATTATCTAACCTGGCATTTATCTCTCTAGTTTTAGTCAAATAGCTGCCGTATCCAGTTTGACCTTTGGCAATTTAAAATTGTATTTTTAATTTATTTTGTTTCTAAAGACCAACATGTATCAAAGGCACTTCACTAAATATTGAACCAGTCACCTCCTCGCCTCTAAACCAAGGCTCTTACCACTGGGCTATTGCACAGCAATAATTAATATATATATATATATATATATATATATATATATATATATATATATATATATATATATATATATATATATATATATATATATAAGAGAGAGAGAGAGGAAAAGTTTTGTTGCAGCAATGCATGCATTCAAGTATCGCAGAATATAATAATGGAATCATACGAAGAAAGAAAAAAGTATATGAAACAGAAAAAGCAAAACTAACAACAACATTAAAAGAATGGTCAATTTAAATAGAGGGATGATAAAGGAGAGTGAAAGAAAGAGAGAGGGGGGAGATAAAGGGGGGAGAGAGAGAGAGAGAGAGAGAGAGAGAGAAGATGCTTGCCCGCCATCTTTAAAAATCCCATGAGCTCAATCGCCTGGTGTGAGTTTCTCATGGACATACTTAGAACTGTGTTCAGTCTGATCTCCACTTGAAGCTTCTTGTGTCTCTTATCTTAGCCACACCTGAATAGTATGAACAATGAAAAAAAAAAAAAAAAAATGACACCCTCCTCCTCCTTCTCCTCCTCCTCTGCCTCCTTCATGAACGCAATGAGGCTTACACATGCAAACGCACACAGCAATTAAGCCCATTACGAACACGTCTCAATTCGCACAACCATCTAATTTGTTCTGCTGACCAATCAGAATGCGCACAGTTTACGGGTGAACAACCACTGAAGCAGGTTCTTCATAGCCTCTTTACGAAACACTTATGACAGAACTGAAAAGAAAAGAAAACCCGCTCCATTCTCCGACAGGATGGTGGTCAGAGGTAGAAAATGTCATTAAACAGTCATTTACACACAATGCCCTTCTGTCCGTCCCGCATGCAATGGCGATGTTTTATTTTTCCACATTGGGGCCTCTTGTCTTCACACAATCATTTGCACGTCTCAAGTGCTCATTCTAACGAACGGCATCATCACAGTATGAATAATAATAAAAAAAACGAACAGCATATGTTAACGTTTTTGCGCATTCAAACAATGCAGTTTCTTGTGGTGTATAAAACGTATTCGCATCAAATGATGTTCTGTTATTTTCATCCTTTGTTCGTTTCGCTGAATCAACATTTATATAAAAAAAACAACAACAAAAGAAAAAACAACAACAACAACAACAACAACAAAACATAATTCAATAGAAAACGTCTGCAGCCAATTGGAAAAGGTTGCGAGTTGCAAATTGAAGATTTTATTTTAGGAGACGGAGAAGAAAGTTTTTTTTCAGAATTTTAAATTTTGATTTCAAATGATGTATTTTCAAATAGGCTTTCGCTATAATACCTTTATTTTATATATATCATTTTAAAGAGCGTTTTTCGCTTTATCTAATCGTTTAAATTACAATGCTTATAAAAAACTAAGCGATATCAAAAATGCCTTCATTGTCACCAGAACGAAAGATTTTTACGTTACTGGCAGAAATTTTTTTTTTTCTTTTTTTTTTTTTTGCATTGACAAAAGTGTATTGCTTCTGATGGTACTTATTTCGATCAATAAATTTTTGCTTGAACCGAAATATCTTCATCTAAATTTAAAAGTTAAAAACCGCAAGAACTTTCTTGTCAGCCTTTTAATGTCTTCGCCACAGCAAGCTGTCACCTCATAGCCGTCAACATCCTCATCTGTAAAAACAGTCTTTGTCAACTTTATGACTATTCACAGGTTTAATATGTGTAAAATTACCATTTAAATCTACTAATTTCTGTAGAACTCTCTTTCTCAGACAGTTCACTCTACCAAAAGTGGGGAATCAGAGATTGTAGTTCAACCTAGCACCGGGCATGTCACTAAAATGCATTGGACAACCTTGAGTTAGTTTTTCTGTATTACCCCAACCCGATATCCATTTTCCCCTTAATTTCCAGTTTTTTATGCTTATGTTATATCCTGATTCTATAAACTGAAGCCCCCCTCCCCAACTGTCGTGGGTATGACAAGAAACTGTATCTGGCAATGAAGCTCTAATTTGTGAGCATGGGGGCATATGATATTATGGATTGATTACCATAATTCCCAGGTCCACTTATTAAACCTTGCATGTACGTCAACTAGTAGTCATTTGGAGATTTAGGTTCCCAGAGAAATTTCTGTCGTTAGGCAGGAAGTAAGGTTCAGTAAAAAGGTCAGATACTTAATCTCTGATGCCACCGTTCTTCTGTAGGAATAATAGCTGGAGGAAATAACAGCAAACAAGATAGGAATATAAAGTACATAAAGCTAGATAGTTGTGCTTTGTAAGTCAAAGAAAATGGAGTCAACTAAGATGACTTAAGAATCAGTGACAGGTAATACAAATAGCCATGGGACCCTGTTACTGCAACACCCTATCCATCTTCTTGCCACCAACAAAGATGTCGGCAATATATTAATAAAATAATCGCCTGCCTATTTTGAGAATGTGTTCTTTCCTTTGTATTTGTTATACCAATTCTGATTCCAGAATGAGAAGTCCTTAGTCTGGGAATCCCACTCTGGGTGAACCTTTGAATGCATCCGGTATGATTTTATCTTAAATGACATGCAGAATAGCAAACTTCTAGAATTCGGAATAATATAGCACTCTGATCCAGAACAGTAATACTTATCTTTAAATTAAACTAGCGGGGGTGGGGGTGGAGCGCCCAGTCGTAAAACAACAACAACAACAACAAAAACTGAAAAGGGGGAAGGTTGCTCGATCGTAAAATCCACTTTTAATTAAAAAAGATTGTGACAACGGGTGTAAGGGTATGCGTCGTTTGAATGCCATCAGCCAGAGGTGAAATCATAAGCAAAATTTTGTAAGTAAAAAAAAAAAAAAAAATGGCATGGGTACTCATCGTTGCTCGGGTGTGGAGAGGTGGTATATTAAGGGTAGTGAGCAACTAAAGTCCATATAAAAAATAATTAAAAACCCGCGAGTACCTGTGCAAGCGCAAAGAAAAAAAAAATTATCCACAGTAGCCAAGCTCGAACCTGTAATGCCATAGTAGAAAAGGAGGTAAAAAAAGCAAACATATTAGCTGTGTTGCCCACGCATTTTCTGACGTCACTGGCCTTCGAAATAACTTCTTTTAAGCATACGTCGAAAACACAAAGCATGAATGACTTTGCAAAAATGCTAACGCTAAAAACTGACCCCTTCTTGCTAAAAACGGCCCAGGGGACGGTCAAAGAATTAATATTTTTGGCCAATTTTTGGATATTTTATTTATCATCCGAGAGATAAATCTTCCTAACGATACTGATTGTGTCAGTGTTCCTTGTGTGTGTCCAAAGTTTTAGCGAGACATACAAACATACATACACACACACACACACACACACACACACACACACACACACACACACACGAGATTTATATTATAGATGGAGATGATAGTTATTTGTTTGATATCTTTAAAGTTTTTCCTTTTTTAGTTTTAGTTTTAGGGGGAATAATTCAGAATATTAATATTGGTTTATGTTTAAAAAACGTCTCTTAATCAATATGTTACAACATAAAATCTCTGTAATCTTTCTTCTGTAAAATAAATTTACGCCTGCGGCAATCAAAGATATTAATAAGTTTATGATGGACAAACAAGACAATTTAGACGCAGATGTAAAGGTGTGTGTGTGTGTGTGTGTGTGTGTGTGTGTGTGTGTGTGTGTGTGTGTGTGTGTGTGTGTGTGTGTAGAAAATCAACGGTGCTGGTGTTGCAAACAATATTTTCAATTGCAAACAACAGACTATGTGTTTTCTCTTTTCATAACATCGTTGATAATTCAAGGAACATAATTTTGTATATTAGAAAATTTATTCTTTTTTTCATAGAAAATTGGGTGAATGTTTACCTTGAACAAGCCGATAAAAAAATAAAAAAAAAAGAGATTATTTTGAAATAAATTTGGTACTCATGGCAGTCAATTATATTGTAATAGTATCATATCCCGGATAATCACTCAGCATTGTAATCTGAGTGAGTTGGTACTAAATATAGACCTGTTTTAAATTCAGGCACCACAAGTGTTGCATAATTTCTAACTAGTTGCTTTATCAATAGTCCTGCACCCACACTGTGAATTTAGATTTGCAAATATCTATATATAAATACGATAGCGTGCGTGTTATTTTGTGTGTCACGCTTACATCTTTTTTCTTCCGAGTAACTGTCGTTTAATTATTATGACTAGGGCTATGACAACAGCATATTCTTTTCATTGTTTTGACTCTCGAGTATATATCTGACACAGTTAATCCACCGAGAACCATCTCACTCTATATAAAAGCATATAAGATATCAACGGATACACATTCGAGAATCAAAACAATGAAAAGAATATGCTGTTGTCCTAGCCGTAGTTATGACCTTCCATTTCTTGCAATAAATAATTTTACCAGGAATTCTTCATAAGTTTTGGTTTCGGTTTCGATTATAGCTGAAGGAACTCAAGTAATATGTATATATATATATATATATATATATATATATATATATGTATGTATATATACATGTATATAAATTTAAAAAACCCCAAAGAAACACCGAGATTCATGACTGCTTTGTTTTACGTATTGCATGTGTTGGATTTGTTTTATTTTTATTATCGTGTGTACTCATTGAATTGTAAACATCATCACTGTCGTCATGATCATTGAGGAATTATACTGTTTTTAAACGCTTCTCTCAATTCAAAAAACAACAACAACAACAACAACAAAAAAACACCAAGATTCATGACTGCTTTGTTTTACATGTTGCATGCGTTGGATTTGTTTTATCTGGGGTGGAGAGGGCTCCAGAAAGCCATGGTCAAGGCAACCTCTCTAAGAGAAGCAAATCTCTGATTTAAAAAAACATAAAGCGGAAGACCACTACCCGCAATAAGCTGGTCTGCAGTTTGATTTGTTGCTGGCTATCTTGCTCTTGCTTGTTACTGGATATCAACATTTTGAACAGAGAGAGAGAGAGAGAGAGAGAGAGAGAGAGAGAGAGAGAGAGAGAGAGAGAGAGAGAGAGAGAGAGAGACTAGCTGTCGTACAAAGCTAAATCTCTGTAATAACATCTTTGTACAGATACTTCCTCAGACATTTGTCAAAAAAAAAAAAAGAAAGAAAGAAAATGTCCTATTGGCGATGGCTGTCCACATTAACAGGAACAGAAGATATTATGCTAAACGACACCTACTCCAGCTCTGTTGCTGGAATGTGAGAACACTTATTGACAATAGTAAAAGACTAGAACGAAAGACTGCAATTTTGACTAAGAAATTGCAAAGATACAATATAGACATTGCTGCACTCTCTGAAACTTGTTAGTGATGGACTTGTTAGGGAACTGTTGTATGCTGATGATGCTGACCTGGTAACACACTCCCCAGTAGATATGCAACTAGTGATGGATCTCTTTACAAATGCTTGTACCTGCTTCGGACTGACAGCATTAAGAAAACTAAAGTCATGTACACACCCGCTCCCGATGATCTGTATGTGGAACCTGATATCTTCGTCTATGGAAAGCGCCTTGAAGTCGCAAAAATTTTGTCTACCTTGGGAGTGCCTTATCAAATGATGGCACTCTTAATGCGGAAATAAAACAGAGAATCAGTAAGGCATCTGATGCTTTTGGAAGGTTACAAGATAGAGTCTGGTCTGACGGTGATCTAACTCTGACAACTAAAATTTTAGCATATCAAACATGTGTACTACCATCCCTACTCCATGCATCTGAAACTTGGACCTTGTACCGGTCACATATAGAATTGCTCGAGAGGTTCCATCAGCACTGCCTTAGACACATTCTTGGTTTAAAGTGGTATAGCTTTGTCCCTGATACATATGTCTTAAAAAAGGCCAAAACAACCAGTATTGCTACCATTGTTATTAAGAACCAGATGCGTTGGGCGGGTCATCTCATCCGGTTTGAAGACTATTGACTCCCAAAACAGTTGTTCTATGGTGAGCTCTTTCTTGGAAAAAGACCCCAGCACAAGCCCAAAAAACGTTTTCGTGATAGCATCAAGGAGAGTCTGGTGAGCTTTCATATTCCTGTTGACAGTTGGAAGTCACTAGCGTATGATTGCAAGCAGTGGAGGACACTGATATATAGGGGCGCAGAACACTTTGAAGCAGCCAAAATAGACCGAGCGAAGCTTAAGAGAGCATGTAGGAAATACCAAACCTTGCTGCCCAACCATGGAGATCTTTGGATCTGTAAGGTGTGTGATCGGACTGTTGTCTAAGGCAGGTTTTGCTAATCACATGAAAGCCCACGATAATACAGGTTCCGCTGCTGTTAGTTTCATACAAATCAGTGAACGTTTTCAGTTCATGTCTGCTTGAGGGTGTGCAAGTCGCTGGCAGGGCTAAAAAGTCATCTTTAGGCACATGGACTTTTAGTGACTGAGGGAGTGGCTCGCGCCTGACAAGACGTTGCAATCATCATATATATATATATATATATATTGTTTTCTTTATAAGTTTTGGTTTCGATCCAAGCTGATGTATCCAAGCCACATGGCTATATTTTTATTTTTGAAATCACAACTTTATAATATATAAGAATCGATAGAAAATTGACTATAATGATATACACGAAATCTGCATAAATTAAAATAGCAAAATTAAACGTATTTTATGACTGAGTTATGCGGGGCATCTCTGCTAGCTTAGATAGATACTTTTGCAGTTTTAACAAAAGAGCTACAATAATATCAAGGCGTCTCCATGTATGCCGAACATCCACAGAATGGCAACATCAATATATTACGAGTACATTTGAAAGAGCCCGCTGTGGAATTTTCACAGATCTTGCTCGTGTAATATTACCACCACTGGTCCAAACTGAAGGTAAGCATCTTCTTAGGATTCCTTCTTTATTTTGTCAGAAGAAGTGTTGTCTTAATTGTTTTCATTTTCTTGGGTCTACTAAAAGGAGATGAGTCTACATGCTAAAAGAAATGACTGAAAATAAAGTGGACAAAATATTTTTTGTCATGGAAAGATATTTATTATTTTTAATACTAGCAGCGAGAGGGACGACCGTGCTGCTCATAAAATACGCTTAAATATATTTTAATTCATGAAGATTTCGTATTCATCATTACAGAGCCAATTCTCTATTAAATATTTAATACATTGTAAAGATTTTAAAAGTAAAAATAAAAAAAAATGACTTTAGATCTCCATCCGAATTCCCTTATTTAGCACTCCAGCCAAATTCGCTACCGTTTGAGCTAACTTGACAGACAGATAGGGAAAGTTTTACAATCAAACCACTTTTACCTATGGTTAGTTTTAAGTATGCGCAAACTAATATAAATATGTCGGCAAGTTGAAATGAACATTTTGCATTTCAACTTACCGACTTCTGTACCCGTTATTCATCCATCCAAACAAAGATTTTACCCTTTATAAACCATTCTTGGTTTATGATTACTATTTCCTGCAAATTTCAGTGGTATATGACCAGTAGTTTAAGAGTTTATCGGTTAAATATTTTCACGCAAACAGACACACGCGCACATATCATCTTATAAGTCAAAATGCTATGGCTTTATTACAGATTATAGTTAGTACACGTGCTCGTCTGTATCGAAGCTAGTCGAAAATATTGTTTCCTGTACGCACAGAGAAAAAACTGATACCACCTAGTTCATTCCCTCTCCCACAACCCACAGGCACAACCCGGGTGCTTAACCTGTTCGTTGTAGAAGCTACTTCTATTATCAATTGTAGGTTTTCAGATTTATTTGAGAATAGGGTTCAATGCTTCTGATTGAGTGGCACTTCTACTAAGCGTAACACTTATTTGATTCGGAAAGGATATTAGGAGGTTAAAATAATGATACGCGTTATTTATTAAATTACTCATTGTGTCAAATTTCCTCCTCGATCTATCTTGTCATTTATCAAGACTGACACACAAGAACACCTAATATAAAATCCACGAAAAAGGTAAACTTTTAGCAAAACTTCGGTTCTATTCATTGTGGAATCTTGGTAACTGATTCGTGTAGTAACCAATGAAATCCGTCATCTTATACGTTTTCGAATTTGTCTTAGAATTGCGACAGTTTTAGAATCGTCTTGGAATTATCTTGAAAATGGTATTTGGAATTGTATTAAAACGACTTTTGAATTGTCTGAAAAATGTTTTGAAATTGTCTTTAGAATTGTCCTTGCATTACAGTAGAAATGTTTCTGTCCTTGAATTACAGTAGAATTATCCTGGAATTATATTGAACGACCTTGGATGTGTGTTGAAATTGCATTCGTACGGTCTTTTGATGTCTTGAAAAGATTATTAAATTGTTTTAGGAATTATATGGAAACAGTATTTGGATTGTCTTTATAACTGGAAAATTGTTTTGAAATGAACTTGGAATTATTTTGGAACTGCCTTCGAACCGACTCGGAATTGTCTGGCAATTTATTTTAGAATTAATATGGTATTGTACCATGCATTGTATTATGATTATGGAGATGTGTTACAATTTAGTATTATCTATGTAAATACTTTAGAATTATATACTTTCCTTTTGTAGGTATCTTTAGAAATATCTTGAAATGGCTTTGAAATCGGCATGAAAGAATCTTTGGAATTCTCTTGAAATTTTATTTGGAATTATCTTTGAATTACAATAGAATTTGTCTTTTGAATCGTTCTGAAGTTGTCTTTAAATTGTCTTGAATTTGTATTGAAACAGTCTTCGAGTTGTCATGGAAGTATCTTTGAAATTATCTTAGAATTCTATTAAAACAAATTGGAATTATAATGAATTTTCTTTAGAATGATGTTGGAATTATTTTTAAGTGGTCTTTGAATTATCTCAGAATTCTATTGGAATTTTCTTTTAACTGTATTAAAATACTAATGCATTGTCTTGAAATTATTTGTGGAATTGAATTTGGAATGATCTTTGAATGTTTTTAGATGTTCTTGCTATTGTCTTGAAATTATGGAATTTTCTCTAGGATTGTATTGGAATTGTATTGAGACGATTTTGGAATTGACTTAAAAATACCAAGGAATTATTTTGGAAGTCCGCTTTGGAATTTTCTTAAATTGGCATTAAAACGGCCTTGGGATCGTATTGGATCAGTTTTAAATTGGTATTGAAACGGTTTTGGAATTCTCTTGGATTTTTTGTGGAACTGCCATTTCAGTTGCATTAAAACTGTATCCAAATTTTCATTGGAGTTGTTGAGAAATTGTCTTGGAACTACTTAAAAACAGAATTATCTCGGATTTGTATTCGAATTCTCTGAGAATTGTATTGAAAAACTTTTGTAATTATCTTGATAGTGTCATATAATTGGCTTCGTAATTGTTTTTGATTTTTATTGAAACATTCTTGGTATTGTGTTTGGAATTATAGTGTAATAATTATGGAATTTACTATAAGATTTTATTTAAGTGTATCTATATGGTCTTGGAATTTATGTAAACGCCCTTTGAATTGTATTCAAATTATAATAGAATTATCTTTTTTTTACAAGCGAGTCACCACTTATCAAGACCTGAATGATGAATGTAAGGTGGTAGTGTAGCAATCGTTAGTAAATTGGGTAAAATTTGGATTATTTAAAGAGACAGCTTAACAAGAATTTGTTTACATTTTTTTTTTACACAGTGATCACCACTTATCAAGGCCCGGAAGCCACTCAGGGATAAGGGTTATTGCAAGTACATTACGTTAGTGTGGAGATTTGATGAAGTGTTTACTTAAGGGGGCGGTTCATTAGGAATTTGTTAACGTTGGACTTGAAGACATCCAAGTTGTAGTCCGGTGGGAAGCAGGCAGACGGAACAGAGTTCCACAGGCGTGCAGTTCTAAGAAAGAAGCTTTGTTCATGGAATCCGCATTTTGATTTAGGCACAAATATAGAGTGGGGGAAATTTTTCACAATGGATTCAGCTAGACGGGTGTTTTTCGTGAAAGATTGGCGAGGGGGGGGGCAGAGATTGGAGTTCAGACGAGCACCTGCCATGGAAATAACGATAAAACAAGGATAGGCTCGCAACGTCTCTTCTGTGGGAGAGAGGTTGCAGGGAAGAGAAAAGGGCATCCCCTACTAAGCCACGAAGTCTATTTTGTACTCTGTCAAGGCAGGATAGGTTGTTTTTAGCAGCTCCTGCCCAGATATTGGTCTTGAAGGCTACTATATTGTAATCGGCTGGGAAGCAGGCAAATGAAACTGTACCACATGCTGGCAGTTCTAAGAAAGAAGCTTTGTTCATGGAATCTGTGTTTAGATTTAGGCACACATAGAGAATGGGGGAAATTGTTGATAGTGGTTGTAGCTAATCGAGTGTTTTTGTGAAAGTTTGGCAAGAGGCACCATAGTTTGGAGCACTTGCCATGAAAATAACGCTAGAGCAGAGACACACTCAAACTATTCTTGGATTTGTATTAAAACTCTATTGCCATTTTCTTAGAATTAAATGGAAATATAATTTTAATTGTCTTGTGATTATATTGAAGCGGTCTTTGAATTGTTTTGGAACGATCTTGGAAGTACCTTTGCATTTTCTTGAAATTGTATTTAAACTCTATTCAAATCATCTGTTATTTAAACAATTTTGTAATTTTATTGAAACTATCTTATAATCCTCTTACATTATCATGGAATTGTCCTTTGATTAGTTTTAAAACTGTTTTCGAATTGTATTGAAACGGTCTTGGAATTGTGTTGAATTATCATGAAATTGTATTCGCAGTTGTATTGGAACTCTCTTTTAATTGACTTGCAAATGGCTTTGGAAGTGTTTTGAGAATCGTCTTCAAATTGTAGTGGAACGCTTATGAACTTATTTGAAGCGATATATAGCCTCGACGAAACTTGAATTTTTTTTTACACATTATTGGGTAAATGAACCATGCTGTATGGTTCTAGTTTGTTCTTGTTAACTAAGATCACAGTTTGATCCAAATATTTCAATCTTTACTTGGAAATCTAATTCATCAAAAACTATTTTTAGGAGTAAGATTTCTAATCTAATATCAGTAATCGCCTCTAATCTTTACTTTATATACAAACCCTGATTAGGAAGTTGTATATCTAAGGTCCTTTTTGTTAAAAAAATCTACTTGTGTAATGAACACAGCCAGCTCCTTCTGTAGTGTGTTGCTGACCAGGATATAAATACTGTAACTCGCTACAAGAAAAAATAATGAAACGAATTGAATGAAGGAAACAAAAAACTCAAATGCTGGAATAAAATAAACATGTCGTTTATTTTCTGTTGAGAAATGAAAGTCTTGGGTGTACACGTGTTCATTCGGCCGTTGACGACTACGCGCGTGGAAGGAAAGGGGAATGCAATAGAGAAACGCGAAGTGGCAAGCCGGCCTGTAGAAAGAGAGGGTTAAGCTCAATAGAGAGTTGTGCACATGTCTGTGTTGATGGACCAAAGCCGAAGGGGAGATAGAGTGAGAAAGTTAATCCAGTTCATGGAGAGAGAAAGCATATAAAGTGTACATGCGCTTATCCCACATTACAGTAGCAGTGAAAGTGACGTTAGGGCGCGCGGTCGGTTCATCGACTCAACGGGTCGAACGCTGGTCTGGAAGGGAAGTTGACAGGTTTTGTTGACTTTTATACTGGGGTCAGTGTTCTGACTGCGCATGTCTGGCTTTCACTTTAAAGGAAGTGACGTCACAGCTCGGGTGGGTGTGTGCACGTTAGCGTGTGTGTGTATGCGCATGAATGTGAGGGTGTGTATGAGGATGTGTATATGCGTGTGTATGTGCGTGCGTACGTGTGGGTGTGTATATGTGAAGAAAAACATGTTCGAACAAGTGTATTTTTACTTTAGCGAAAATATATGTAGACATTACCCAAGGTTTTACTGTAATCCGAAAATTACAAAAAACAAAAAAACAAAAACAAAAAAAAAAAAACGCAACACAACATTTCAATAAATATTTAGACATTTAAAAAGAATCAAAATCGGTAACAGTATTGTAATTATATCGGAATTGTGTAAAAATATTGAAATTGTCCCATTGCTACTCAGAACGTCAAGATTATCTGCACACTTTAACAAACACTTTAATCCTTTCGGACATGTATCTCCTAGAGTGATCTCCCTTATTGGAGATTATCTCTCTTTTCTGGGATTTTAATTTATCGATAAATATAAGTACAGGATGGAACGATAAATTTGTCGCCCTAAAGAAGACAACACTACAGCTTTATTTTAAAACTTTTATTGAAAAAATCAATTCAGGTAACTTGATTATGTAGTAGAGCTGACATCTATTCAATGTAGCCGCTTTCAGCCTCAATCATGGCGTCGACACGGGTCCGAAACTGGGAGCATACCTTTTCCAGATGTGAAGTGGTATGATGTGGCCTTCACTTAAAAGCACACCAAAGACCATAACCGTGACTGGAAATTTCGTTGAGCTGTTGAACCGTCTGGATTTACATTTTGAGTGATTACAATGGTCTTGTTGTCATGGATCTGTAGAGGATACGAGTTGTACAGTGGCGCATCTCCAATCTCGCTGGTTGAACACTGTGTCACTGTTGCACATGATATAAGGCTCCTATCGCTCTTGGGATTTGTACACAACTGGTCAACTAGTAGATGGTCTGCAACAATATATATATATATATATATATATATATATATATATATATATAAATTATTAATTAATAATTACTACATGCATAAAAGTAAGTCATCTATATACATGCATGTTTCAGAGTCTACTCCTCATCAGTATAGCTAAACTTTTATTGCCAAGGATCGAAACTTTAACGGCTCGATAAGTAAACTAGTGTTTTACCACGGGACTACCGGACCTTAGACAATTTTATGCACGATTTTTATCGCTTATAAATCTAAGATTGTTTGAATTTTTTAAAATTTATTTTTTTATTAGGGATTAATTTCTTAATTTCGCTCCCTGAGCGATTTCTCTTATTGTAAAGAAGGGGTTATTTTCCCTTTGTTTACATTTTTCTTCGCCCAAATCGAATTTATTTACCATAGAATGCACCCTGCGGAACTACTCGGATTTTACTTCCGGTTTTGACAACATTAACCGAGGAATCTGACTATGAGCTTTATTTATTACTGTTTCCCACTAAAAAGTTATTATTAAATAAACAAACACTTCCTGAGTTACAATTTATTATTACAACGCAACGATATCGTGAAATTACTTGCGTTTCACTTAAAAAAAAAACAAAAACAAAAAAATAATGAACGCGCTCAACGTCCGATTAAGATTAGATTGTTATGTTTTGTATTTTTTTTTTTTTTTTACCGTAAGACGCACACTGCGAGACTACTCGGTTTTTACTTTCGGTTTTGACGACTCCAACCGAGGAATCTTCACTTATTGCTGCTTTCAACTACACATTTTTTTTTATAAAACAAACATTTCATTTTTTACAAATTACTATTACAACGCTGCAATATCGTGAAATTACTTGCATTACACTTGAAAATAAAAAAATAAAAATAAATAAATAAACATTATCTACGCGACTACTCGGTTTTTAGTTCCGGTTTGGACTACTCTAACCTAGGAATCTAAATATGAACAATTTATTATTTACATTTATTATTCACATATTTATATCTGGAAATTACTTGCATTCCAATTTAAAAACAAAAACAAAATAAAGAACCCGATAAAGGTCCGATTAAGATCCGAAAAATATGATTGCTTTTTCTTTACTAAATAAATATGCGCGTGTTTAAATTAACATTTATGAATGCTTTATGAATTCTTCTTCATTAACGAAATTATATTTGCTATACATTTAGTTTAAACATACAAATGCTGTTGCTTACGTTACGTTCGGGAAAGTCAGTTAAAACTAAAACACTCTGACACTGTTTTATATAGTTTTTAAATTATTTACCCAAAGTTAACTCATTCGCCAGAGTCCGCGACGATTTGCCTCCTCCAAATACATTCATAAACACTGTGTTCTTCGAGATGATTAAACATTTTACATTAAATAAAAACACTAACAAATCAGACCATTATGTACTGCAAGACGACCACTTCTTTTTACATTTTCGCCTTTTTTTAATTTATTTTTATTTTTTTTGGCAGTCAATTGCTGTACTAAGACTATAAGAAACATGCATTTTCTCTTTTTATTAGACTTTTCCGTTACACCAAATTGAGCCACAGCAACGCGTGGCAGGGTACAGCTAGTATATATATATAGTGTCATATCTAAGAGAAACGGTCCGGGTGACAGTAAAGGAGAGGTGACACAATGTCCGTGGAGTGATATTTAAGCAGACCTCCCCGGGTGACATTTACTCTAGCTACACCACTGGTCTAACTCTGCTCTCGTGGGGAAGCAAATAAACAAACAAACACAAAAAAAAACATGATTCCGAGACAATCATCAATTCCGATTCTTTTTAAATCACTTACTTTTCATCTATAGATTTTTTTTTGTTTTCTATTTTGTTTTTAATTATCAGATTACCGTAAAAAAAAAAAAAAAAAAAAACTCACGTTAAATGTGCATATACTTTCGCAAACGTAAAAATACACTTGTGGGAGAAGGTGATCTATAGATTTGGGTTTTACTGGTAATTTAAACGCAATAAATATCTATCATTTTATCTTTAGCAAACAAAATAAACAATTGAAAGAATCTTTTTTGGTATTAGAACATATGCATAAGTTGTTTTCGATTCCAACAACCCAAAAAGTTCTGATTTTTCTAATTCCTAATTTCTTTTATTTTCCTCTCTTCCAATTGGTATCGGAATTCTCGTCTGCTGTTCGGCGCGTACACATACACGTCAGCGTGCGGTATTGTGATTGGCTGAGCGCCATGTTACGTCAGGTAGCAGCTAAACCAGAGCTGTTGACGTTGTGTTCCGGAGAAATCCGAGCTGAACGCTGCGTTATGTCTGGTTCGTTAAATGCATGAGTACCAAATTTACTACTAGCTATGAAAAAATCATCATTATCATCATCATCATCATAATCGGTTTGACGTCTGTTTAACATGCTGGCATGTGTAGAACAGCTTTTAGAAATTGACTTTCAAACTAATCTATCTCTGACCAGGTGTAAGCATCTGCTGAGGCCAGACATTAAATATGCCAAAAAAGTGTTGAGGTGTCATAAAGCATATAAACTAGGCTAAAGCAAACGCCATTAGGTGATATAAATTATCTATCCTGGCTCGTTATTTTTTGTTTGGTTTTATGAAAGTGAATCTTTTTAAAGCAACAAGAAAAACAGAATCTCATTATTTCTTGTAGCACATCGTCCAAGAAAACAGATATTATCACATTTTATTTATGACCAAAACAAGATTATAATTTTGCTGCCAAAATATGAATATATTAATGTTCAAAAATAAGTGTATCCCAACTGTAAGGTTTCTGATATCTCTACTAATCAGAGAGAGAGAGAGAGAGAGAGAGAGAGAGAGAGAGAGAGAGAGAGAGAGAGAGAGAGAGAGACAGAGAGAGAGAGAGAGAGAGAGAATTTATGTGTTTTCTACTTTTAGGGTATTAGACCTAAGAATATGAAATTTGGTAACAGTGCCGAAAACCTAGGAATGTACTGGGGACCTTTAGATGTGTTTGGTTAAGTAATTCCTTTCACCAACAACAGTGACAATGTTCGCTCATAATAGTATCAGTGGTAGTAGTATTTATTCTCTTCACCGACAACTTTTAGCAATAGCAGTAATCCTTTTTTCGTTTCTTCACTAACAATGGGAGAGATAAAGAGCACCTGTCAAAAACCTGAAACAAACAACGTGGCATCCAAAACAAAACGGAATATCAAGCAAAACAACCGTCTCCTTTTATTTAGTAATTTCGAAATCCTAACAGTGTCTAATTTGCATAATCATTGTCCACTCGTAACCACACGGCTCTAGGTTTGCAGCCACTGTTTCCTTGCACCAGGTGCATGCTAATCGTGATCACAAAGTTACACCTAATGGATACTGTTATGGCTTATGAAATCGACTATGCTGAGTTCAAACTTTTCCGGATCTATTTTGGCCATATAAATAATAATGCTAAGAAATATATGAATCCACAATTTCCATCCAGCTATCAGTCAAAAAAAAAAAAACAAAAAAAAAACAAAACAAAAAAAAAAACAATTTGTGTTCAATAAATCGTATACAATTAATTTTTTTTTTTCAATAGCTGTTGTGTTGTTTCAGCATTGAATAAGATCAAAGTGATTGATCTGCCCTCAAAGAGAGAAGCCATTATAATTTTGAGAAAATCACAATGACTATGTAAAAGTTAACTCCGTCAACGCAAAATAAAACAAGGACAATTTTACATGTGGAGAAAATTCAGTTCCACAAGAACTGGCATTTTCTGTATTGATGAAAAAATTGCTTCAGTTTAGAAAGATTTTTCTACCCTGATCAAGTACAGAAAAATACCTCACTTTGATGCCAGTCCAGCAGGTCGGAGTTAAAAATATAGTCTTATAAAACTTAAAAGTCTATTAACAACATCTTCTCATAAAGCAATTATTAGTATTTTTCCTGATTCCGATACAATTACCAATTCTGTTCTAAATTCTCAACTCTGTTTCCAATTCTGATTCTTTTTAAATCTTTAAATATTTTTTTCACTCTCGAGTATATATCCGACACAGTCAGACACAGTTAATCAACTGAGAACCACATAACTCTATATAAAAGCATATAAGATATCAACGGATACACACTCGAGAGTCAAAACAATGAAAAGAATATGCTAGTGTCATAGCCCTAGTGATAGTGTATGTAAAAATATGAAATGTCTTAGCACATCTATACAATTATCAAACTGTGATCGGTCTGACCGCCCTTACCTGCATCTTGTCCATCAAAAACATTGTTGTCATGGAAACCAGCTTGCATTTAATAAAATTCACATTCCTTTCCATAGTCCAACCATATTGAATACAAATAAAGTTCAGTCTTTGCTTAATTTTTAAACATAGTTTCATGATTGAAACTATGTTTTGTTATGTTTTGGTTTCGGTTTCGATTCTAGCTCATGACATTCAGATCATACTTTTTTTATTTTTGAAATCATGATTTTATATTGGGTACAATATAATATGAAATAATTGACTCTATAATAATAAATATAAAATCTGTGAAAATTAAAATAACATATTTTTAGCGTATTTTACGACCGGACAATACCAGGCGCCCCTGCTAGTTATTATATGCACTTTTCTCACACTCAGTCATCAGATTTCTATATTTAAAGAATCCATTCTATTATAATAATACTTTTACTTTTTATAAAGATATGAGGGTCATTCCAAAAGTAAAACCTCCTATTTTTTTAACTAAAAAGTTGAAGAACTACGAAGACGGGAGTGATACCATTAAAACGAATGATCTTTTGATCTCCAGAATTTATTTTTCTACATAATCACCAACAATCTGGATGCACTTTTGCCCGCGATGAACGATGGCTGTGCCTGAGTGTCCGGAATGCGCTTTGTCATATGAGGGTCGTTACAAAAGTAAAGCCTCCTCATTTTTTTAACTCCAAAAGTTGCAGAACTCTGAAGAAAAAAAATTTCACACTTATTTTGGTCAAGTGTTTTTACATTTCTTTCTATATAAACATAAGAGGTCCTGGATATGACCTTAAACTATATCCGATGGTGAGGTCCCAGCTTGCGACCTTGGGGAGTGTGGAGCCACCCCTTAATTGCCATTGCTCCCAGGTCCACTCTGACCCGGAGTGGTAATACCTGTTAGGGCCCCAACTATGGGTTAAATAGAAACTGACTTGAAAAAAACAACCCCCCCCCCAAAAAAACCCTAAATATATTCTATTAAAAACTTTTTCTTCAAAATCACTGGATTCAGCATTAAATGACCTAAAAAGGGTTGATATGCCGTAAATAAAAAAACAACCAACCAACATATTAACATAAGACACAATTAGTTTGACTATGCGCTTAGATATTGTATTATATCTATTCACTTTGTGTTCATATTTCACAGAAGTAATCAATTAATTTGATTAATATATGATTTTATTTTTATTTTCCTTTATTGGGGAGGCGGGCGGGGGAGGCCGGATACATTTATTGTATTCTGCAGATTATGAATTCAAATTTTATCTTGAGAAAATCCGTCTGAAAAATTTAGACAAAAGAATTAATGCAAGTGTGGAAGGTATAAGGAAAAAAACACAATAAGATTATAATCCAATATAACAACCACGTACGTTTACTCATATCATTATTTGTTGTCATTGACCTCCGTCTGTCTTAAGAGACAATGGATACCCCTTGAAAAGCTGCCTGTGCGACAACGGGATGTATAGTGAAGTAAGGGTTGCACAATACCCGAGTGCGCTTATCCTGAGCCGGCATTGCTTAGGTCCAGTCATAAGAAGAAATTCAAGATGACCAAACTTGCCAGGATTAGCAGACAAAAAAAAAAAAAAATGGTGTTGTATTGGGGATTTTCTTTTTCTCGACTAGGCTACCCTACTATTTAACTCATAGCTGGAGGAGGATATATGGGTTTATATCTTTTCGAAGGACATTAGTGAAAGTGATGCAGTAGCTATAACAGAACAGGAACATGAACAATCAAGTGACGGTAGCTAAGTGGTTAATGACACAAACTGACAACCTAGATGGACCAAGTTCGAATCCAGTTTGTTCCACACAAAAAAAAAAAAAAAAATACTTACCAAGGTCGTACATCTGTATGTGCATTTATATATCCGACGCTGCTATCCTTGAATTCTGCTGATAGTTACATTCTATAAATGTGAATAGCAGGAGGTGACGGTGACTAAGATGTTAACGACACAGGCGGACGAGCAACCTGGGTGTGCCAACTTCAAATTCAGTTTGTCACATAGAAACAATTTCATTTAGGGATGTTGGCAACCTTCACGTTGTCCCTACGGTAAGTACCTGATGTCCTTCTAGAAAAAACAAATCTAACTTGAAAGATATCGAGGAAACGCATACCAACAATAATCATCTGATTAATAGGAAACGATTGAATGATGCTTAAAAAAAGACTTCATCATTACTGTAGATAGAAACAGACATGAATGGATTGAATTTAAAGACTACATTAGCAGACTCAAAGGAATATAATCTGATTATATATATATATATATATATATATATATATATATATATATATATATATATCAGCTCTGTCCTGCATTGAGCACTCTTTAATAATCATACAAGTTTCATTGGATTTACATCTAAGAAACCAATCGATACAACCATTATATATATATATATATATATATATATATATATATATATGATGATTGCAACGTCTTGTCAGACGAGTGCCACTCCCTCAGACATTTAAAATCCATGAGCCCAAATACCTTAGGGAGTATCTATACAAAGATGATGTTACAGAGTCTTAGCTTTGTACAACAGCTAAGTCTCTCTCTTGGTTCAAAATGTTGAGATCCAGCAACAAGCAAGAGCAAGATAGCCAGCAACAAATTAAACTGCAGACCAGCTTAATGCGGGTACTGGTCTTCCGCTTTATGGTTTTTTAAATCAGAGATTTGCTTCTCCTAGAAAGGTTGCCATATATGTATATATATATATACGTTCAATTTGTCTTTTCATGAGCAGTAATGTGTTGCTACACAGTCATGAGTATGTTTCGGTCTTCTAGTATTTAGTAACTAGAGACCTCTTCAGGCAACAACGCTTATATTCAAAAGCGAATTCTTCCTATTTACAATGCCTCCCCACGAGGGCAGAGTTAGACACCAGGGTCGTTTTTTTTTAATGTGGAGAAAAGGAACAAAAATAAAAATTGTCGCAGTCGTGAAGGATTTCTTCTCCACTGAGAGAGAACAAGAAATCGAAGTGCAGCATCTGAAGAACAGATACTACACTTTGAGATATTAAATCCTTTATTCATGTTAAAAATACATTGAAAATGAACAAAAAACTTAGGCACATGGCACATGGCCAACTTACACTATGATCTTGTCCCGAAGGCCAAGTATCAACTTTCAGCAAAAGAAGGTTTTTAGTGAAAAAGGGTCAGGAAGTGAAGTTTAGCTATGCAGAGAACAAAGTTGATTGGGTTTGGATTTATTTATTTATTTATTTTTTATTTATTTATCTTTAAGTTGGGGTTCAGCAAAATGGAGTGGGTAGGGTTGGGGGTTGAGGAGTTCAGTTTTGGGGCTAGAGATGTTATCTTCAACAAGTGTTTGCTCCGTCTGCCTGCTGCTGCCAGTCTAAAGCCTATATGGGCTGGTGTATTTTAATTCTTTTTTATTATCTTTTTTCTCTTAGTATTCTTACGTCTTTCTGCGAAAAAGTGAAGATTCACCTGGATCTATTGACCATTTCTTGGACTTATAGGGATCGCCTAAGAGAAGGGAAAGGGGAATAGGAGACGTAAGAAAGAAAGGAAAAGAGGGAAAGAGACAAATGACGATGGGAGAAGTGGAAGACGAAGATGGAGAAGAAGGAAAGGAAGAAAAAAGGGAAAGAAGAAGGGGAAGAGAGAAGAAACAGAGATAGGTGAGAAAGGGGGCCCATAATTTGTTTGATAGTGATAGTTTGTTTTCTCTCGCTTTACCAAAACCTGTTTTTCTAGACCATCCCTAATATCTATTAGCATTCCATTTGTTAGTTTTATGTTTGTTTATTTATTCGTATACTTATAAATTTGTTATTTATAGTCTTTAAACGTTTCATAATAAAAGTAATTACAAACTCAGAATGCATATCATTACTAAACTTATGATGATCAAGTGCAGTCATTTGTTATGACAGCAATAATAATTATTTAAAAATGGCGGGTGATTGGGAATTCTTCTGAGTTATTTGCTACTAAACTAGCAATGATATAAATTTACTGAAGGTTATATTTATTAATTATTTGTAAATAGTAATAGCCACGGATCTTGTACACGTAAAAGACTATGTATACACACGTATCCTTATATTGATATGATACATAATTGCCTGGATTAGATCCACACAAGTATTATTTTGAGTTATTTTCAACGGTTATGTTATATAGCGTCGTGCATCATTTCTCATTTAGATTTCAGCCGTACTGATTGTGACATATAAAAAGTGTATCAAGATTGAGGTTAGCGATTTTAAAGATTTTTGTTAGAGCATTTCACTATAGTGGAAATATAACAATTGGCTTCCGGGAGAACAAAGAGTTAATATTTGCAGTTACTACATATCTGTGTTTTACTATTTTTAGGTTAAGGTTTACTAGATGTAATCCCATTTTAGTAGTATCAGAGTTAATGGGTGGGCTGCGAGCAGCACGTACATATCTAAGCTGAAATTTAGTTTGATATTTATGTTACAGGTGAATATTATTAATGAAGTTTGGGTGGAAAAGCTTTCAGGGGTATGACATACTTGCATATGCTAAATATTAATTCTATAGTGGATGGATTGAATATTTAAAGTATGTAAAAAAATTGTTTGTAAATGTTGGGTGTGTTTAAATGGAATTTTTCATTTGCTTGGTTTTTTCAAGGAAGGGTGTGGTTTTGGATTTAGTAAATGTTGAACTTGAGGAGATTTAAATGGGGAGGTGTTTATTTGCTGGATATTACATATGGGTAGTATTGAAATCGAGAGTAATTAGCAAGTGAGAAAACAGGTGTGATTTGTAATGCCTACAATTTATTGAGGATTCCTGTTGCTTTTTATTTAAGAGTTTATCTCTATCCTAAAATTTTGTGATAAAGAGTTTTTCGTTTAAGCAAAGAAAGCAAGTTGAATTCAGTGACTGGCAAGATGTTGGTTTGTTTTTTAAAGATTTTCCAGTTAACACGAATTGTTAACCACACCTTTGCCCATTGCTGCTTATGAAAAGACAAATTAAAAGTGTACATAGCTCTACTTTTGCATTGAGCACTCTTGTATTAACCTCATTATATTTCACTGGTTACCTTACCTTTGAAAATAGCAACGTAAAATTATATATATATATATAAATTTATTTATTTATACATATATATATATAAATTTATTTATTTATACATATATATATATATATTTATTTATTTATACATATATATATATAAATTTATTTATTCATACATATATATATAAATTTATTTATACATATATATATATTTATTTATTTATACATATATATATAAATTTATTTATTTATACATATATAAATTAATTCATTTATTTATACATATATTACTTTCTTTATATATATATTAATTTATTTATATATATATTAATTTATTTATTTATATATATATTAATTAATTTATTTATATATATATTAATTTATTCATTTATTTATATATATATATATTAATTTATTCATTTATTGATACATATATATTAATTCATTATGTATATATATATATATATATTTATTTATATATATATATATTAATTAATGTATATATATATATATTTATTTATATATATTAATTAATTAATATATATATGTATATTTATTTATAAGGATATATTAGTTAATTAATGTACATACACATTTAGTTATTGTTCTCCTACAAAAGGGCGGTCATGTAAAATCACACTTGTCTGGTCCTCTGTTGGCACTTTTCTCAACAACTACGCCTTGGAATTTTTAGAAATTTTGTATAAACATTAAACATGATATGAGTAAAAAAGTAACAAAATGGATTTTCCGGAAAAATTCCGACTGCCCACCGAGGGTGCTTTTTAGGTTAAAATGACTCAAATTGACACTTTTGTGCTTATTAAAAAAAATTGATGCCTTGGATGTAAAAATGCAATTTAGTATAAATAATTGCATTCCTTTAAAAAAGTATCGCTAACAAAAATAATAAAAACATCTCTCTCTCTCTCTCTCTCTCTCTCTCTCTCTCTATATATATATATATATATATATATATATATATATATATATATTTACCACTTCAGTTGTCATGACGACGACAAGACAAGTTTACAAATATTAGATGATTCTTGATTCATACCAGCTGGATGATTGATTATTGTCAAGGATTCAAGCTTTCTCAATTACATTTTCCTATCTTCCCCCTCTCGCTTCCAAGAGAGCGTTAGCTCCCAGTGTGGCCAACTCGATCTTTCTCTTGTTCTGTGTCTCACTGTCTGTCTGAGTCTCTCTATGACTATGATTCTGATTCTCACTAACTTTGAACCCTGTCTCAATATATTGAGAATCTCCTTTCTCGATGACGTCAGAGACATGCCTTCGCCACGTGAATGAACTTCATGTGGATTTTACCTATGTATGTCTAGACACACTTTTGGCAAACAAGGATTTCTCAATTTGAATTCTCTAATATCTTACCTATTTGTTAATTATTTCTAAAACTCGTATTGTTCAATCTTTTAACTGACATATTAATATCCAGTTATTTCTAAAAGAATGAACTATCAACTGCATTCATAAATTACATGTCTATCTCTAGTAATATTTAATTATTTGCGAGAACAATGACAATCGTTCTGCATTCCGAGGTTTCCAATATCCATTATCTTTTAACACTTGCCTACAGGGTTCGATTCTAGCCTTTTCCTAATATCATTTTCAAACTTATCTAGTTTTGCTTTCTTACTTTCTGAGGTCTGTCCCTTTTTATAACATATATATAATTTTCCAAAAATATATATAATTTTCCGAAAATATATATAATTTTCCAAAAATAATATCCTGTATTTATAAGAATCATTAAAACTTAGTATTAGCCATTCAGTAAATAGAAAATTAAATGCCTACTAGAGAGTACTTTAATGCCTTATATCTCTCTGTACACGAGCTTGTCAGGACAACCTGGAATGAGGATCCTTTTCCCTACAAGTAAACCTTGACTAAATATTCTAAATCACATAGTATTCACCACTCAAATAATATCTCCTTAGTATGTCTAACTCATACTGACTTTTATAAGGAATGGTGCACCTTCTCTAAGTGATGTTACCTCAAGAAGTAACAGCACGAAGTTGCCTACTCCACCAGACTAGATGAATTCTTGTCCTGGAATCCACTAAAACCAAGAGACCCCAAGAAAGATATACTATAACATATTAAAATGGTCAATTACAGAGAGGAATATTATGTTCTCAACTTCTTTACTAACTCAGTATTTTAACGGTAAAGGAGAACTTTAATGGACTATTTGAATATCTCGTATATAGCTAAAGTGTTAGAGCCAGATAGGGGACCCTTTGATTTTTGCGAACTTTGACTGAAGTAAAACGAAACAGAGACCGTAAATAAATCGGTGATGTCTATTTGATTGCCAAACGTTTTCTTGCAGATACGAAAGCCTCTAAAGAGTAAATAAATGAAAGAATTCAATTGGTGAAACAGTCAGGGGAATATGGCGGTTGATGTAAAACTTCGTATTTCAGTGCTCAGAATTGTTTAAAATCCAACTTGCTGGCTAAACAAAATATTTGAAAATTTTCAATTTCGTAAGCAACGTTGAACTCCTTAGAACATATGATTTTGTTGTTGTTGTTGGCAATGGTCTGCTTCGGGAGATGATGGTTTAGCAGTGGAGCTACATAGCCTGGGCAGCGTGATATGGGAGGATAGCTGTTGCTCATGCAGCAGTCTCCCCTCTCCGTGAAGCCAAAGGAAAAACAGAGTCATACAGCTTGGCTCTAACTGCACTGCAGGAGTTTCCAGTGATGGCAATATAAAGGGACTCTGTCTGCGAATTTTCTGTTGGGGTTTACTTCCTTAGCCTTTTTCCTGATGAAGTAATCCTGCAAAGCAGTGGAGGTTTTGAATTTTGAATAAATAGTTGTTATAATTCTTTTTCCTTTTGCAAATGATTCAAATTTTAGTATGTTATTATGGATGATAACGACTACCAGTTGTCAAAATTTCAGCTTTTCACAGTTGTTATTTCTAACAACTGTTAGGTTTTAAAATTTTGTCCCTTACGTTTGGACGCTACTGCATATTGGATATATATCGTCTTAACTTCACCGGATGTATGTTTATATATGCAGTCAGAGGTGACTGCTAGATTATCTGTATAAATAAAACAGTAGATGTATGTGTGTCTGTCCGTAAATATTTAACTGATAAACTCTTTAACTACTGGTTTGATAACACTGAAATTAACAGGAAATAGTAATCATTAGGGTTATGACAACAGCATATTCTTTTCATTGTTTTTACTCTCAAGTATATCTGACACAGACGTAGTTAATCAACCAAGAACCACATCACTCTATATAAAAGCATATAAGATATATCGATAGTCAAAGCAATGAAAAGAATATGCTGTTGTCCTAGCCCTAGTAATCATACACGAAGGATGGTTGATAACGAGTAAAATCTTTCTTTGGATGGATAAATAAATCGTACAGACATATATCAGCAAGTTGAAATGCAAAACTGTTCATTTCAACTTACCGACATATTTTTTGCTTCTTTCCGCGCATGTCCTAATTCAATTCATTTTTTAAGTCGTTTAATATTAAATATTTCTTACCTCTCTCTCGATAGCTATATCGGTAGGAGATGCGGCTGGAGTGCTGAATGTTTTGGTTTCGATTCTAGTTGATGGCATCAAAATCATTTTTTTTTCTTATATTTTTGAAATCAGTACTATATATCATGTAAATATAATATTTAATAGAGAATTAGCTTTGTAATAATAAATACGAAATCTACATGAATTAAAATATATTTAAACGTATTTTACGACCGGACAAGGCCGGGTATCCCCTAGCTAGTTTTCAGTAAAACGGGATATCAGAAAGAAATTAATTATTTTTGAGATAATGTACTATCGCTAGATTGATTAAAGATTTTAAGACTATCATGACGTTTAAAGCAAATTTAACAATGAAAACATGAAAGAACATGAATTCTCTGGATGTTTCTAGAGGATTTATTAGTAATCATAAATGAATCCGCATTAACTCAGGATGTAGGGAGAATACCCATCCTTAGAAATCATGTTTCAAAATTCACTATGTCATTCACAGGATACCAGGAATTATCTTCTATGGAATCACTATTAAAATATACGATTTAAGGAATTCAAATTGTGTGGTTAGTAATCTATGTACCGAAGAGAAAATCCTTTTCTTTTACAATGAAGTTACCACTTACCAAGGCTCAAAGGCCACTTGGGGATAAGGGTTAATGAATGTAATGTGTGATACTTTGAAGTTGACCTGAGTCACTAAGTGCTAAAGGGGGGGGGGTAATAGACAGATAGGAAATGCCTTAGAAATCATAAAGATATAGAAAATAGCAAACAATGAATCTGTATGTATTTTAGATCGAGCCTTTTAGATTTGACAATGACAATAGAAGCCTACAGAACAGATAACAAAGAGAACCAACGACACTTGACCGGGGTATCAATGAGACGCTTAGAGAAGGAAGGGCATCTTCTGTGTAGTCGGCGTGGGAGGCTTCAGATAGCGATGCCGAGAACATAGTTGACAGCTAGCTGCCGTTTGCGACGGGCAGGCAGCATTGGACAATAGATTAACAGTTTTTAGAGTTGACAGCGAAACAAAGATCGAGATGAATTGCAACTGACAGGCGAACGTGACATCGATAAAACTCGGAGAAGTCGCACATACTAACAAGTCCAACTGTCAAATACATGTGAAACATTGACGTTTGTGTTTTTTTTGTTTTGTTTTTTTAATATTTCTACTTTGTGGACCCACGTGTGTTCCCTTCGACAATTGCCAGTGGAAACAACGATGATCTGGCAATAAGAAGATACAAAGTTAAACGAAAAATCCACGGCATACAACATTGGGGGTCGGCAGTCTGTCATAGGGCCACACACGTGTGGGCACAATGTGGTAGTGTAGTAATCGTTAATGGTTGATACAATTTGATTATTTAAGGGGACGGTTCAACAAGAACTTGTTACATTAGACTTGAAGGCTACCATAGTGTAGTCAGACAGGAATCAGGTTAATGGGACAGTGTCTCACAGGTGAGCAGTTCTACAAAAGAAGCTGTGTTCGCGGTATCTGCATTTAGATTTAGGCACACATACAGAGTGAGGGAAATTGTTGATAGTGGTTGTAGCTAGTCGAGTGTTTTTGTGTGAAAGTTTGGCAAAATTGGGACAATATATTGAAGCTTAGACGAGCACTTGCCACGAAAATAACGATAGAGTAGAGCCAAGCTTGCAACGTCTCTTCTGTAGGAAAGAGGCTGCAGAGAAGAGAAACGTGCATCACCTACTAGAGTTCTGAGACGATTTTGAACTCTATCAAGGCAGGATGTGAGTTCTTTCATGCTCGTGTTTTATCAAGTTTGTATTATGAAGTGTTCGGTATCAGGAAAGATGCCAAATTCTGCAATACATATGTATGTATATATATATATATATATATATATATATATTTAGAATATGATAATCCAACAAAATGTATAAGTTACAAACATGGATATAATAGAAAAGACAAAAAGGGAAACTAATATGAACAAAAAGAAAATTAACATGGTGTCATGATTTGATTCAATATTTTACTCTAAATCACAAATTTATCAAAAATACATGGAATGAAAAAACAGTCAATATTTACTGTAGTAGTAATTCTTCTAACGCACTCACCTCTAAAAGACAGAAGGTCTGCTCTGTCTGCTGTCAATACGAGGGGGGTAGTAGTAGTAGTAGTAGTAGTAGTAGTAGTAGTAGTAGAAAAAGAAGAAAAAGATGGTTTTATTGGGAAAAAGGACGGATAGAGGGCCGCGCTTTTGCTCAAAACAGAAAACCGGTGATGGAAGAGAAAAGTTCCTTTCAAAAGAGAGTTCCGGGGTGTAAAGCAGACGGACCCATCAGTTTTCATTTATATATCGAATGCTTTAGTTGGAGAAAAAGTTTCAGAACATTTATATTTACAGTCTAGGAGAAAGTGTTAAAATGGGAGAAAGTAGGAACGGTTGGGAGTCAATTGATGTTTAAGCATAAAAGAATTGAACAGGGAGTGGATAAAATAGTAAGTGGGATGTGAAGGTAGGGAAACAGTTGATCACATGATAGTAAAAGAGAAAGAAATAGGGTTCTACAATGGTGAGAGAAGTGAGTATGTAAGGTAGTTTTAGGGTAAGAAAGAAAGAGGTGTGCAGGTGATGTGTATATAGTGACTATTAAAATATCTATGGTTAGCTCACTTGTAGTCGGGATTTTTTAAAAGTTCAAACCGAATAATTTGAAACACCCAAGGCTGTTGCTTTTTAAGTACTAATTTGATTTCCGTAAGGC
The DNA here is from genome assembly GCF_053919585.1 of Euprymna scolopes. NCBI lineage: Eukaryota > Metazoa > Mollusca > Cephalopoda > Sepiida > Sepiolidae > Euprymna > Euprymna scolopes. Next base: position 30,897,271 of record NC_136484.1, on the reverse strand, counting down.
TTCAATAATTAAATTATACCAACGAGAGATAAAGAGATGTCTCATAGAATCGAACCTTATCTCACAATCCCAATATCATGAAAAGCAATTTGTCATTTTTCTTTTGCTATTTCCCTATTTCTATGTTTGTTACAAGCTTCCTCTCTCTTTTATCCACCCCTCTTTCTCTCTCTGTGTGTCTCTCTCTGTTTCTCTCCCCTGCTTTTCTCGTTCTTTGCATATATATATATATATATATATATATATATATATATATATATATAAATAATGTTTATATATATATATAATGTTTATATATATAATGTTTATATATATATAATGTTTATATATATATAATGTTTATACATATATATATAATGTTTATATATATATATATAATGTTTATATATATATATGTTTATATATATATATATGTTTATATATATATATATGTTTATATATATATATGTTTATATATATATATGTTTATATATATATGTTTATATATATATATATGTTTATATATATAATGTTTATATATAATGTTTATATATATATATATAATGTTTATATATATATAATGTTTATATATATATATAATGTTTATATATATAATGTTTATATATATATAATATTTATATATATAAAGTTTTATATATATATAATGTTTATATATATATAATGTTTATATATATAATGTTTATATATATATAATGTCTATATATATAATGTTTATATATATATATGTTTATATATATAATGTTTATATATATATGTTTATATATATATGTTTATATATATATAATGTTTATATATGTATATATATAAGGTTTATATATGTATATATATATAATGTTTATATATGTATATGTATATATATAATGTTTATATATATATATATATATATATATGGTTTATATATATATATATATATATATATATATATATTTATGGTTTATATATGTATATATGCATTTATATATGTATATATAAAATGTTTATATATATAATGTTTATATATATGTATATATATATATTGTTTATATATATGTATATATATATTGTTTATATATATGTATATATATAATGTTTATATATATGTATATATAATGTTTATATGTATATATATAATGTTTATATATATGTATATATATAATGTTTATATATGTATATATATAATGTTTGTATATATTTATATATATATAATGTTTATATATGTATATATATAATGTTTATATATATATATATATATATATATATATATAATGTTTATATATGTATATATATGATATTTTTATATGTATACATATAATGTTTATATATGTATATAATTTTTATATATGTATATAATTTTTATATATGTATATATATAATATATATATATAATGTTTATATCTGTATATATATAATGTTTATATCTGTATATATATAATGTTTATATATGTATGTATATAATGTTTATATATATGTGTATATATGTAATGTTTATATGTATATATATAATGTTTATATATGTGTCTATATATATAATGTTTATATATGTATATATATAATGTTTATACATGTATATTAGGCACCGCCAAAAATGGCCGCAAAATCAAGTTGTTGTTGTTTTTTAAAACTAAATTACATTTATTAAAATCCATTATTTCTGAGTAACATTTTTTTTCCCAGAAAGATAAAACCCTGAATTTTATCATATAGAAAACAGAATAATGTAAAACTTTTTCTACTATTTTTAATTCCATTTTAAATGTTAAATTTTCCCAAAAAGTTAACAATTGACATTTTTTGTCTTGCACAAAAAAACGTACATAAATATTTAAAAAAAAAAGGTTTTTGAAATAATTAAGTTATTTATTTATTGTCTAACTAAGATTTAGGATGATTTTCTAAGAGAATATGAAAAAATATTATAATATAAGTACCTGAATTTCAAATAATTCCACTTATTCATATAGCTAACCATATATTTCGCGTCGATTTCGCGACTCTGTTTACGTTTGCGGCTGATAAGGAGAAAACTATGGAAGACCAAACAGGCCAAAAAAACTTATTTTTCAGTGACGAAAATTTCAATGTATTATTAAGCTGAGGCTGGCCAGTACCAGATGGGTGACCATTTGTATGAGTTTGGTTTTTAATGTGTATGTGTGTGGGGGCCAGGCTCCCCAAAATGGGGTGGGGGGCAATTTAAAGCAGAATAAAAAAAAATTATTTCAGCGCGTTTGGTCCACCGTAGTCGAAAGGCGGCAAACGTTTTCAAACGGGATCGAAAAAAATGATGCTATTTTTAACACAAAGGGCACAATATTTATCGAATTTTTTTTTGTATCGAAAACCATTTATAACGTGAGATTGCGTGAGTTTTCTGTGCTTTCTCTCGCAGCTAAATCCCTATTCCAAAATGAAATATTACTTTTATAGATTACGTGTTAGAACATTTTTTTAATTGGCGGAAAGAAAAGCGATCATTTAGAATTTAGAGTGTAAGATCAGTTTCGAATATAAATTTAACGTAAAATGATCATCTTTTCTGGCCATCCTAATTCTTTATGGATATTAACTAAAGTGTTTCCCACTAAATTAAGTTCGGTTTGCAACGTTGTAAAACCATGTGTAATCGCTTAAAAAGTAGACACCCTATCCCCAATAAGCGCACATAATTTAAAATTGGTAACACACTACAGCTCATGTTACGTTATATTTATTGTGAAACTGATCGTCTATTTTAAATTCCTAATCGTTTTATATTAGTGTTGTGTCGATTAATCGGAATCGGGAATCGGATAAATCGGTAATTTTGGGGGTATCGGAATCGGTATTGGAATCGGAAAAATTTGTGCCTAATTTCCGATTCCCAAATCGATTCTTTTAATATTTTTAAAAAGTTCATTTTCAATTGTTTGTACCGATTATAAATATTTCTTTCTTTTAAACTATTAGTAAAACTAAAGAAGATCTAAACTTATTTTATATGCGTAAAATAAACAAAACAAAAATTGAAACTTTGCGAAAATTCGCTAGGTAACCTTTAGAAGAATGCAGTTTATTTTCAAAGTAGCGAAAGAATTCTCTAAAATTAAAGAAATATTTTGCCCAGAAAAATAATATCAAACATTATTGCTAATTAAATGAAAAGTAGAATATAAAAGTGTTGGGTTTTGTCGGTATGTTTGCTGCTCCCTCACTCGGCAATCGGTATTGATAAATATAACAAGCCGTGCATGCATGGTCCCCCTCTATGTGAGGAGGGGGGATCGAATAAAGTGATAAAAAAAGTGATACATAACTGATAAAAAAAACAATTTTGAGTGAAAAAACAAATTTCAAAAGTTTTCAGAAAAATGACTAAGTTCAACTTTTGCTCCACACCCAATATTAGCCCTAAAACCTCCAGGGCTTGTGACTCTGATTTTTCCCAGGGGTCAGTGATACTTCCATCAGGTGTATATCAGGTATGCCCATGGTTTTGCCAAGTTTCAGAAAAATCTAATGAATGGATGAAAAGTTATTCTGAAAAATGTCAATTTTGTCTATTTAGAGTCATTTTGAGGTATTTTTTTTACCTCTTTTGCCCCCATGGGGGAGCTGATTACTTGTAAAAATGGACAAACGGCTATGTTTCAGGCCTTAAGACATGTAAATTTGAGTTCAGCACCATAAAAAAACACTAAATAGAGATACATAATCACATTTTAGACAAATATGAAAAAAAGAGCCTAAAAAAGGGGTGGTTTTTAGCCTTAAAAGTTCCCGGGGGGCGCAAACCAGAGTTTTGCCAGGGTCAGCGATACTGAATTTACATTTGCAACAATTGCCTTCACATTTTGGACAAGTTTCAGTAAAATCTAATGGACGGGAAAAAAGTTATGGGGCCAAAAGTGTCATTTTTGCCATTTTGGGCATTTTTGACCCCTTTTCAGCCCCTGGGGGAGCAACGAGAGTTTTCTTTAAAAAAAACTCGATGTTGTGCACATCTACGTATTGGAGTACAACTTGTGGCAAAATTTCAGAAAAAAGTAATGGACGGTTATCCGGGAATCATCCGGACGAACGGACGAACGAACTGACGAACGCCACTGAAAACTATAGTCCCTCTCCGATAAATCGGGGGGACCAACAAGGAATGGGCAAAATTGTGAAAAGGCTTGGCCTTTGATTTAATTTGAAATATGCTTCCAGTGTGATTTTCTTTGATTCTGCCGGTATTGTTTATGTTTATACTTAAGGATTGCTACGACGGCGCCAATGCCGTCTGAAGCCGAGGCCTCCGTGAGATATATATATATCACGGAGGCCTCACTGAAGCCCGCCAATCTCACACAAAAGTTGAGTTGAAAGTATTATGGGGTAATTAACACCTTCGATGCCGTTGGTTTACAATAATACTTTTTCACACCCACTTGCCAAATTTCTCAAGGAGTTTAATATGAAAAGATTTCAAACGAATAGAGTTTTATTTTATTTTCCTGGAGCCACATTGTCTGACACCGTCGCATTTTTCTCGGGTTTCGGAAAAGTTAAAAATATACATGAATATCTCA
>NC_136484.1:30815245-30890245 GCF_053919585.1 Euprymna scolopes | reverse complement strand
TATTGCCGAGAGATGTGAGTTTTGAGAAGTCATCGTTCTCTTTTCTGGTTAAGTTCAGACATTTCAACATTTTGTGGAATAGGAAAGTTTTAGGGCTAGATAGTTTTTTTAGAAGTTTAACAGCTTCAGCCAAAGTTAAGTCATTAATTTTTCAGGGTAAAATATAGTCCACGAATTTGTTATATTCGGTGGTCCATAATTTTCAGAGTAGTCGGTGAACTTTTCTTAAAGCCTGCCAATTATTCACAATCTATTTTACGTAGGTCTTCATACCTTCGGAAATATGAAGAGAAGGTTTTATTCTCCTCTAGGGAATAAGTAAAATTGTCAATTGTATGCCAAATGGTATTTTAAGATGAATCATTTTTATTCTCGGTATTTTGACCTCTATTCGACACTGTTTGTAATGATAGTTCTTCAAACGTTTGTTGTTGGTGAAAAAATCTTTCTTTGTTTTTCATGTTGTTCAAGTAGAAGTTTGTGAAATCTTTCTTCATTTTTTAATTGTCTTTCTTCATTTGTTTTTGTTGATCCATTTGGTATTTAATCAATTCTAACATACTAGACTTAAAGTCGCACATGTTTAAAAGGTGTCTTTATAAGTAAGACTTTATAAATTTCAGTTTTATGCGGCTAACGTAAGAAATTGTTTCTCCACTTTTTCCCTAAAAAAAACAACACTTTTTATAGTACGTTTTGGCGTAAAATGTTTTGCAGTTGAACTTTAGTCAGCAGTAAAGTTCATAATTTCAACAGTAACACTTTTTTCTTTTCTAAGAAAGGAAAGTGTATTTCTTATTGTTAAATGTTAACACAGCGCTCGATCTCGAATGAAATAATATCACTGATTTCTTTGGAGGAAAAAAGTTAAGAAAAGGAAAGCTAAAGCAAGATTACTGACTTCACTTTTGTATACGTAATATCGCCTAGATAGGTCTCTCTGGTGGAAAATGACTTTACTTTTACTAAAAAAAAAAAAAAAAAAAAAAGAAACCCGACAAATTCTCCCGGTCTTTATAATAAGTAGAAGAGATTATTATTACCCATAAGATGGACACACCACAACAGCTAGCTATACCTACTAGGCGTTGACAAGGAGTCATTTTACATTTGTGTTTCGCTTTTGTAAACCAAGCAGTTTGTTTTTAACAAATTATTGTATTTTTAATGGGGGTTTAAAAGTTAAATTTAATTGTTACCGTATCTTTAAATTATTATCGAATTATTAGCTAAACTAAATTATTTTAAACTATAACTCATTTTGTTGTGATGTTATTTTAATCTCTAGTTATAAAGTTATTAGATGTAAATAGCTCCAAAGGCGTTTAACACATGAGGATTTGCTAAGAGTTTTAAAGGCTTTCTGTTGAACAATTTAAATGCTTCCAAACACCTTTAAGATTTCGGAGAGCCACGAATATTGCCATAAGTCGAAAACAGTGACTTTTTTTTTCTTTTTTCAGCCTGTTGGAAATTTCTCATTAAGTCGTTATACGTTGAATTCAATCTATTCCTTCGTTTGGATGACAGAGGGATTTCACCGTGAAATATAATTATAACAACGATTCAAGCATTCAGACTTTTATAATTGACCGGAAGAAAATGATCTCTTATTTCAGCAAGCAAGCAGCAGGAACTGGATTTGGCTCATTGTACCGGAAGTTAGCTGATGTCTTTTTAGGGCTGACAAGCGAGTCTAATTTCTATATCTATCTCTACTATTGTAGGAACTTTGTCTATATGTCTGTGAGTTCATTCCCTATGGACTCCAAAACGACCCGACCGATTTTTATGAAATTTCACAAGAAAGTACTTCATGTGCCTGGCAGTGTTATTAGATAAGTTTTGTGTCGGAATGCCTTCGATAAGTATCGATAATCGAAATAATCCGATGAAAGAAGGAACTGGCAATTTTGATCAAAGTTAACATCTTACACAACCCAACATCGCAACTGCATTTGAAAAGTTTTATTACCACACAAACCAAAAGACCAACCTATAAAATCAACAGTAGGTTCTTTGATATGTCCCTGTTTAAAGCAAAATTGCACAATGATACTTGACTTTTTCATTTTCAACTTTAAAATTCATGCCATTATCACCAAACAAGCAGTAATGCCAGACATAAAATCAACAGTAAGTTTTTTGATATGACAATGGTGTATTTAAAATGAATGTTTCCGTTTAGAGCACAATTGTGGGGGATGCCCTTTTCTCTTCCCTGCAACCTCTCTCCCACAAAAGAGACGTTGCGAGCCTATCTTTGTTTTATCGTTGTTTCCATGGCAGGTGCTCGTCTGAACTCCAATTTCCGGTCCCCCCCCTCGCCAATCTTTTACAAAAAACACCCGTCTAGCTGAATTCACTGTCAAAAACTTTCCCCACTCGTTATCTATGCCTAAATCAAAACGTAGATTCCATGAACAAAGCTTCTTTCTTAGAACTGCACGCCTGTGGAACTCTGTTCCGTCTGCCTGCTTCCCTCCTGACTACAACTTGGATGTCTTCAAGTCCAACGTAAACAAATTCCTGATGAACCGCCCCCTTAAGTAGACACTTTAAATATCCACACTAACGTACTGTACCTACAATAACCCTTATCTCTGAGTGGCTTCCGGGCCTTGATAAGTGGTGACCACCTTGTAAAAAAAAAAAAAAAAATTGAAGCATCATACTTGACTTTTGCATTTTAAACTTTAATGCTAGCCATTATATATAAAAATAATTTGATAAAATCAACAAATGCATCGCGATGGATCCCCAATTAGAGCAAACAATCAATCGATCTAATTGGAAAGTGGGCTATTTCATCGATTTTAGTGACAATAAAAATATGGAAGAGTGAAACATTCGTTGATCATCATACAATCCCGGACAACGTCGGGTCACCCTGTTAGTTGGTCATAAGATAGATCTTATACTTTCTGATGCAAACGATTTTAGGTTATCTCGTATCAACAGACTGTCACACCTGAAAAGTAAATGACAGGATATATGCATCGATTGGCTGTTGGAATTCTGACAGAACAGATATAAAAGTTTGATGGCCAGATAAGCGGATCTGAGAAATAGAATGATGTAATGAATATTGAAAATATTGAAGCTAAATTTCACGAAATGAATATGAGTACGTACGAGTTCCTCCTCGTAAGAATATGATTGGCTGGTTAAGCCATAAATACCGACCGATAAACCAGCTTGGTGAGCTGTCGAAAGTTACGCTGAAAACCTTATGCTAAGAAATACCAACTCTGACCACGAATACTAGTTCAGAAAGGCGTCTTACTAGATTATTGCTCGAATACTGATCAGTTAGTTCAAAAATTCTGATGGACATCTTAGGGAAATCTTGAATTGTTATAAAAGAAAAAAGAGAATAAAATAAATTAACGCAGACATTTATTAGGATCATGTCACAATCTCCTTGCATATATATATATATATATATATATATATATATATATATATATATATATATATATATATATATATATATATATATATATAGTGCTCGTCCGACCACTGTAGATTGTCTAATGTTTTCGCACAAATTCGACGTTTAATACACCTTAATTCCCTTCATTCCTGTAGCAATTGTTTGGTGGTCCTGAAGGTTAGCAAAAGGTGGCTTCATGGCTAAATTCGAATCTCATGAACGGCAAGAATTGTCACCCCTACATTGATGATTGCATAAGCATGGAACATTAGTGTCTGTAGTATAAAGGATAATTATTATTTAATTATAATTAATATATATATATATATATATATATATATATAAATTACAATCAAATTTACCAAAATGATCCAAGATGGTAAAATTAAAGTATATTATAAATATTAAAGAAATAATATTTATAAAATTATCTCAGTCAGATGTAAAAGCTCGATAAAACCAAATAGGAAATAGAGCTTATAATATGAGCAAACAGTTAATAAAATATGTTAAAAAACACTTTGAAATGAGTTAAAAACATATTTAATCTGAAAAGGAAACGCTAGATAAATGGATAGTCCTTAATACATATTATAACATATTTTATTAACTGTTTGCTCATATATATATATATATATATATATATATATATATATATATATATATATATATATATATATATATATATATTGAGTAAAAATAGAAAAACCGAATGAAATTATTAAAAAAGAATCAACGTTTCGTCCTTATTTCAGAGGACATCTTCAGGATAATTGAAATAAAAATGTAAGAAAAGAAAAAGTCATAGATCGTGCGAAAAAGACAGTTTTTGAATCCTATCCATGTCGGGAAGGACAAACATATGTGTGCGTATGACATGGGTAGGATTCAAAAACTGTCTTTTTCGCACGATCTATGACTTTTTCTTTCTTATATATATATATATATATATATATATATATATATATATATATATATATATATATATATATATACTTTTTATTTGTTTTACATTAGCATTAATATGTCGCTACACATTCATAAGCATGTTTCGATCAGCCAGTTGCAAGTAACTAAAGACTGCTTCAAGCGATATTGCTTATACAAAAGTTCAATCAGTATTATATGCAAGATTACTGACTTCACTTTTGTATAAGCAATATTGCCTGGAGAGGTCTCTACTTACTTGTAACGTGCTGACCGAAGCATGCTCATGAATATATAGCGACATAATAATGCTAATGTGAAACAAATAAAAGAGTATGTCTGGCCCTACTTCGGTATTGAGAACTCTTGAACTAACCCCGTTAAAACTTGATTGGTTGCTTCACCTCTGAAAAATATTAACCTGAAATTATATGCCACTTTTTATTAACACTGGATTACCGCACACTTAAGCAGCTCACATTGAAGAGTTCTCCCGTGTGTAAATGACAACACCAGCGCATGTCCTCGAAATACCAATATGAGGGCATGGATATTAAACTTACGGGGGGGGGGAACAACAACAAAAAAGGACCCTTCAGCCCCTATGAAAGGTTTTTTTAAAAATCCGAAAGTAATAATTTAATTACAAGAGAGAGAGAGAGAGAGAGAGAGAGAGAGAGAGAGAGAGAGAGAGAGAGAGAGAGAAAACACAGATGTCGTAAGAACTAAAAGAGAAAAAAATCGAATGGTTTTTTTTCTTTTTTTTTTTGCACTTTCAAGTGGTTTTTGAAACAGCTGATTTGTTCATTTTAAATTATATATATCGGAAACAATGATTGGAAAATGTAGACAAAATAGCAATATATTGGTGAATACAGAATAGCTCATTTATTTAATAAAGGTATACAAACATTCAGTTGGGGGGGATTCTTTATACCAAGGTATTTGGAAGCCTAATGCTTCTCATCAGAAGAGTAGAGAAGATGTTAGGTAACATAATGAGGATGTGACGTCTCTCATACTCTGTGGTTGCATGTCTTGGCCTGGAAAATGTTTTTAGCCTGATGACGTGGTCTTTCGGAAAAGAGTTATTGCAGAAACATGTATGCACATATGTAGCTAATAAGTTTTGTATAAATAAACATCTAATATGTATAAAAGGTTATATGCCTGTCTGTCTGTCTCCATGTTTTCAAATTCTATCACTTCCGAAACTAAAAGTCGCAGAGCGACGCTAGGGCCTAAAATGACTGACTTTTTTTTACTGACTGTTCTTTTATGGGTCTTTAGTGAGTAAATATAGTGGTTAAGGGGTCAAAAAAGGATAAAAACTCAAAATAATCGTTCACATTTGTACATTCATCTTACTTTATTTTTAGTTAGTTCATATGCGTGTCTCGTTGGTTCAGTGGTAACGTCACTACCTTTGAAGGCTACTTCAACATTTCGATTTCGGTTTCGATTCTAGCTGCTGGAAACCAAATACTTTTTTTTTTTTTTTGCTTTTGAAATCACGACTCTATAATAATATATACAAAATGTAGACAAATTAAAATATCATATTTAAGTGTATTTTACGATCGGACAAAGCCGGCGCTCCCACCCCCTAATATATATATATATATATAAGTAAATTCTTGGTACAGAAAAATGGAAGGAGAAATTTCAGAGGAAACATAATTTAATTTAAATACCAAAAAAACAAAAAAAAAAACCGGGCAGGTGAAATTATTAAAATTTCCTTAAGGCCTTATCGTCTGACCCTCTAAGAGGAAACGTCAGAATGATAAATTAAAAACTAAGAAACGAATGAGGAAAGAAGGGAATTTGGTTTCAGTTGGAAGATCAGTGAGAAAAAAAAAATCTCACTGTTCAGGTGGTTTTAAATCAATAAATATCTCCAACTGATGTTTCAAAATCTTTTGTCTACACAGGCTAGGTCGAGAGTTATTAATGACTAACGCCTCAATGATATTGAGATGATAGTTCGACCTCGCACTGTATAAAACAGAAAACCACCCATCGGAATATTGATCAGAACACCTATTTATACTCATCAGGTGATTACCAATGGCGGACTCATATAAGATATATATATATATCTTTATTCTTATAATATATATATATGTATATATGTGTGTATATATATATATATATATATATATATATATATATATTATAAGAATAAAGATATATATATATAAGAATAAAGAGATATATATATATATATTATAAGAATAAAGATATATATGTATTATAAGAATAAAGATATATATATATATATATATTATAAGAATAAAGATATATATATATATATATATATATATATATATATATATATATATATATATATATATATATATATATAATAAGAATAAAGATATATACGTTAAAAAACAATCCTGGTGTCTAACTCTGTCCAGTGGGGAGGCATTGTAAATAGGAACAACGATCTTATATTTTTGGTAATAAAAAAAAATCATTCAAAAGCTGTCGGGAGACCTACTTTTATGGGGAATATCACTTCCTTATCAGTTGCTCCTTTGCTGACAAACATCTGAACCCACCAACGTGTTATGTATGACATGAAAAGAAACTGGAATCTTAGGAAGATCTTTATGATTCCAGTTATTATAGGAGCAATTGAACTCATAAAAAAGAATTTCAAATCTACCAGGCAATGTACCCGGTGAACCAAGTGCAAGAGTGAATTCAAAAAATTGCACTTAAAGGGACAGTCAGAATCTTAAAAAGATCTCTCGGACGGAATAGCCGAGTTAGCGAGTGATTGTTTGGCATCCGGTAGGATGCTCCACCCCCAGATTGGACAAACTGATAAGAAAATCATATGACTAACGATTAATGTTTGTAACTATTCGTGATTGGTTTGCTGTCTGTTTTCAAATTTTGGTGGAACCATAAAACATGAAATATTCATCGCAGCTACTCTGCAAAGAATATAAATTTTGGAACATCAACAATTTTTCTTACTTGTGTAATACCAAAAAGAATTATGACCGAAAACAATACCACTATTAAGATCGTGTAGCGCAAACTGATCGTTGTTTTCATGAAAAGTGCTTGCTTGATCTCCAGTCTTTCGTTCTTGCTTGTAAGACATTCATAGCAAGAACTTGTCCTTTTACCATAACAAAAAGAAGCCTTTCCTTTCTCTCTCCAGCGTCAGGTGAAAGTTCTATGGACAAGACTTCTTTGCAGGGGTATCTTGTACGTGGAACACATTACCCAAGAATTATTACTCTACATATTGCAATTAGGTTCACTTCAAATCTAATGTTGACCAATTCTTGTTATAATTGCTTTATAAGCCATTAAGCGCAGTTCATACTATTAACTGATGTTAGTACTCTCTTAGTGTTCCTTATCTTTCAAATGACAATAATTTCCATATCATTAGTTTATCCGTGAGTAGCTCTTGGCCTTTATAAGTTGCGATCTCAAGAGAAGAAAAAGAGAAACTGCTTGCTTGTGTAAATATTAAGTTATCTTGTGGTCAACCAGGCAATATCCATGCACTTGCAATAACCAAAAGAATTTGCCATTTTAACCTGATTTTTACACAGGAATAGTTGCTACGAATGAGTCGGTAGAGTCAATGAAGCATTAAGAGATGTCAATATCATTCGAAGCGTTAATGGAAATCCCATTAATCCTTGCTCTCGTTGCAAGTCTAAAAGAAGCAACCAAGAAAACCCACTGACATTGTTCCTATTAACTTGCCTCCCCACGAGGGCAAAGTTAGACACATGGTCGGTTTTTAATGTGGGAGAAAATTCAGCCCCCCCCCCCAAAAGGACACTCCGGATAGGAACCAAAATAAAAATTGCCTCAGTCTTGAAGGACTTCTCCAATAATCGAGGACAGAAAAGGTGTAGTATCAAAACAGATACTACACTTCACCTTTGTAAGGTGGAAGAATATTTACAGAAGACCCTCCCCCTCCCCATTTGTATTGTTCAGCGCTTTTAATTATAAATAATTATAAAATGAAGCACGTTTACTTATTGTAAAACTTCATTTGGCAATATTTCTTTATATGGTAAATATGAAGAATGATTACACCCTCGAGAAATCCTGTAAAATTACCACTTTTAATGGTTTTCGGGCGGGCGGGGGGAGGTGCTGAAAATGAAAATAGCGTATAAAAATCCGGCATACAAGTAGTTTCCAAGATATGAATTAATGTTAGTTTCTGAAAAGTGGGAGATCACCTTTCTATAATAATTCAAAGCGAAATGAGCACCCACTTTATGACCACATTTTTTTTTTTTTTTAGGTGGGGGGGGTCAACGTACAATGAACAAAATTTAACGTAAAATGAGCACTGACTTGTTTGTTTGGGGTTTGTGCACGTCAAATCGATTATTAATGGCTGGTAGCCCCCCCCCCCCGAAAAAATAAAAAAATTGGGTGCTCAGTTTACGGTAAATTGGGTGCCGGGAAAACTCGTCCCGGGAAAACTCGTCTCGGGAAAACTCATCTCCGGAAAACTCGTCTCGGGAAAACTCGTCCGCTTTCGCTAGGTAGGAAAACTGGTCCCTTATTGAATAAATATCGATTGAAAACACATTTTATGATCGTTCTTGAAGGAGATATTGTTTTTTAAAATAAACTATAGCCCCCCCCCATAATATTTTTTTAAAAATATTTTTACTTGTTTAATGTTTTTTTTGTGTTTTTAATAAAAGCGTTTATTATGTTCATAAACGAGACCGCATATTCTTTTTTATATTAATATAAAAAGAATTTACTTATATACTGTTGTTTATAAAAGGGTAAAATCGATTGTTCTACCTCGCCGACTATGTTGTTTATTTAATTTATTTGGAATCGTTTATTTGGTAAAGAAAAAAAAAACAGAAAACAAACAAAAAACATGTCGAGTGTTACGGGAGAACGAGAAATAATGCCCGGTATATCACATCTTAGGGGGTCTTGATAATCGCTAAAAAATAGAAAATTAAAGAAATTACTGAGGGAGATTTGGTTTTAAAAAGAAAATAATAAATTTTAATATTTTTTAAAATATAATTTAGAGAGAGAGGGGGGCGATAAAACCTATATCTCCCTTAGAAAAGCAACCAACAAAAAATTAAATTAAAAAGATTCTTGATAAACGATAGCGGAGTTTTCAATAAAATTGATTAATAAATTTATTTAGCGATTACTTTCTCTCTTAATGATTGATTTTAGAATTTTGAAGTAAAAATTAAAAAAATTAAAAATGAGTTAACGAGAGATTGTTAGCACATGGCATCTCTCGCGCCAAAAAAATATTTCGCTTTTAATTTATTAGTTAATTTTTACAAAATTTGACAGGACGACAATAAATGTTGATAATTGATAAAATCATAATTTTAAATAACGCATGAGTGCATTTGGTATGACAGAAAACAAAAACATAACAACAAAAAACTATCATAATTAAAAAACAAAACCAAAAGCGTAACGAAGAATCGAATCGCTCCCTGTTTTTTAATTTTTGGGTTTTGTTTTTTTATTGTTTTTATGACTCCAAAAACCATCGTTAAAATAAGAACAAAAAAAAAATTTGGGGTTTGTATTACTGTACACATAGATTCGAAAAAGTTGTCAAAAAACAAATATATAACAAATAAATGTTATCAAAGGCAAGATAAGTTACTTTTCTACCAAACTGGATATATTTTTTGTGTTTTTATTCAATGTAACATGTTTATTCAGCTCGAAAAACATGCAGTGTTTACCGATGTATTGGACAATTCAAAATGGCGGCCGACTCTCTCTTAAACACGGTAAGTTCGAGAAAAGGTGTTATAAATAATAAACTCGACAAAATACTGTTATAAATTCGCTCAATATATATTACCGTGACATAGGTTGACATATATTCGGTGTTTTTTTAATAGTATTTTGTCTAGTTTTTTATTTATAACACCTTTTCTCGAACTTACCGTGTTTAAGAGAGAGTCGCCCGCCATTTTGAATTTTCCAATACATCGGTAAACACTGCATGTTTTTCGAGCTGAATAAATATGTTACATTGAATAAAAACACAAAAATATATCCAGTTTGGTAGAAAAGTAACTTATCTTGCCTTTGATAACATTTATTTGTTATATATTTGCTTTTGACAACTTTTTCGAATCTATGTGTACAGTAATACAAACCCAAAATTTGTAATTAACTTTGTATGAACATAATAAACGCTTTGAAATAAGTTAAACCACTAAGAACTTAGCCAGTTAGGTAGAAAACGGACACTTAGAAAATCGATTTTATTTTTAAAAAAAAACAAAAAAAAAACATTAAACAAGTAAAAATATTTTTTAAAAAATATTATGGGGGGGGGCTATAGTTTATTTTAAAAAAAACAATATCTCCTTCAAGAACGATCATAAAATGTGTTTTCAATCGATATTTATTCAATAAGGGACCAGTTTTCCTACCTAGCGAAAGGGGACCAGTTTTCCCGAGACGAGTTTTCCCGAGACGAGTTTTCCCGAGACGAGTTTTCCCGTACGGTGTACGGTGACCTCCTCCCCCAACAAAAGGTGGACATAAACTGCGTGCTCAATATACGTTAAATATTTATATACAAGTTATCTCCTACTTTTTTGAGACTAACAGTATTTAAAGGTTTTGCCGGAATTTTAAACGTTATGTTCGTTTTCAGCACACCCGAAACCATTTTTTGAAACAAACATTTCTTCATACATGTTGAAGTACTTGTTGGTCTGAATTGAAAACGTAATTTTAAAGGATTGATCGAAGGTAGAAAGAATCCTCGTATTTATCCTTTTTATTTTTTTGTTCGTATTTATTAAATAACGTGGTAAATGACTTGTTTGCCGGAATTTTCAACGTGATTTTTATTCTCAGGGGTGCGGAAAACATATATAAGTCGTAATTTGAAAGGATTGATCGAAAGTGGAAAGAATCCTCATATTTACCTTTTTTGTATTTGTTAAATAACGTGTTTAAGTGAAATTAAAATTTAATGACATCCTCACATGTATAATAATAGCGTGATGTAATTTTATCCATTTATAGTTTGTGTATATAAACAAACATGGAAACATATAAACCAAATCGGAAACTGAAAAGCCAAATGAAGCAAAATATTATCGGATGCGTCCCTAGAACTACTATTGGGGTCTCTTTATTAATAAAATACAAGGTTAATATAAATTAATTGTTAACCACATCTTAATATGTGAAATAATATCCTGATTTAATTTTAGCCATTTATACTTTCTGAAGCAGTTATAATGCAAACAGACGTAAAAACTTAAAAAATCAAATATCCAATTATAGTTTGTGCATATAAACAAACAAGCAAACATATAAATCGAATCCGTGACTGGAAAGCCAAATGAAACGAAATAATTGTTAACCACATTCTAATATTTGAACTAATAGCGTGATTTAAGTTTAGCCATTTATAGTTCTCTCTCTCTCTCTCTCTCTCTCTCTCTCTCTCTCTCTCTCTCTCTCTCTCTCTCTCTCTCTCTCGCTGGTTGGTGTAATCTTCAAGTTCGTAAGAAAAGAAAATACGGTCTAAGTAAATAAATAAAGACAACGAAAACGGTTTAGGGCGCAATTCTCCGTACCCCCTCTCTCTCTCTCTCTCTCTCTCTCTCTCTCTCTCTCTCTGTCCCTCCTTCGCTACTGTACTAGGAAACGCCTCTACACCTCTTAAACCAGAAGGACATCCAATGAAATTTCTCATACTTACATATTGATTTCGAAAATGGACACCTTATTAATTAACTATTATTTATTGTTATATTTTTAAAATGTTATTGACATTGGGCGTTTTCTCCTTTCACATTATTTTTGAAATTTTTATTTAACAAATAAAGTTATTCAATACCCCCCCCCCCAAAAAAAAAGTATATTCACAATATAAGTTTTGTAAGCAAAATCAACGCAGATTTAAAAAATAGACAAACATTTATTTGTTAATAAATCGAACTTTTCGACATAATAATATATTTGTCAGGAGTGTGGGAACATGCCAACCGGATGCTAACGTCTCCAGCATAAGAGATAAAATAAAAAATCGTCGTTTGCACATGGCTCCACGCATCGTTTCCGTTTGGAAAGAGAAAAATAAGAAACCATAAAAAGAATTATGAACCAATGGCAGAGCTCCCCGCCGAAAATAAAGGCCTAAATTATCACGGCCGCTGGAAGCCGGTTTACGACTATAAAAGGAGAGGACCAGAAAGAAAAAGAAAAGGAGAGATTCGCCTAGCTGCGTCAGTGAACGCACGGACAGTCTTCCACCCGACCTAAAGAAATGAAGTAGAAAAAGAAAAGAAGAGGAGAGATTCGCCTAGCTGCGTCAGTGAACGCACGGACAGTCTTCCACCCGACCTAAAGAAATGAAGAAGAAAAAGAAAAGAAAAGGAGATTCGCCCAGCTGCGTCAGTGAACGCACAGACATTCTTCCACCCGACCTAAAGAGATGAAGAAGAAGAAGAAGAAGAAATAAGGCACCAGTGAACTGAAGCCAACTCCGCTCTCACGTTATAAGCCGAGGCACCTTCAATTCTAACAATGCCTATCTTACACAAACCAAAGAAGAAAAAGAAAAAAACACAGGAGGCAAAAACGCCGCGCCGCTAAGTTGATAAATGTAGTCGTCGCTCTCCAGTTAAAAGCCTGACACATATCACCGAAGTAGCACGACTGGCCGCCACTTACCACCCCCGTCGTCTGAAAAGATAAGTACGCTTTGTTTAATTATACTACCCCCACAGAAGTTAATTCCTTATCAATGCATACACACGCTGGACTACTACTCTCAATTTTCCTACAACAATTATTTCTCTTCCCACGCGCGAACAAACAATAGTGACCCGAACTTGAGATGAAAATACATTTCCTTTCTTGCAACAACACCAGTCCTGCAACGAACATTGGCCACATACGCGCGGACATATTGTAACTAAAACGTTCATTCCTTTCAACAGAAAATAAACGACCTTTATCTTATCCATTAACTGAGCCTTTGTTTCCTTCAATTCCTCATTCGTTTCATTATTCTCTTGTAACGGGATTGGGGTATTTATATATATCCTAGTCCCCTACAGGAGAGACATAGTTTTTTTTTCTTCGTGTCGTGTTATCAACAGTATTTTTTTTAATGGGAGATGCGCGTGGTTGCGTGTGGAAAGTGATAGATCTTGTTTTCTTATTGGCGCCATGCTACGAGGGATAAAAAGATGACAAAAAAAAACTGTGTCTCTAACTGATGAAGAGGTGATTACATCGAAATGTTCGATTTATAAACAAATAAATGTTTTGTTTTTTTAAATCTGCGTTGAATTGGCTTACTAAACTTATATTTTGAATTTGTACTTAGACAACGCTCAATCACAGAGAAAACACTTCTTCATATCAAGTATATATATATATATATATATATATATATATATATATATATGTATATATATATATATATATAGTTGAGATGGTAATTAATAAAAACTGAAGAAAGTGCTCAATACTGTTGTAGAGCAAATATGCGTTTTATTTTTTATTACCGTATCTTTCTGTTAAGTTACATTATTGTTTCGGCTACACGGCCGTTTTTTTGACCGTCTGTAGCTGTTACATAAGGGAGGGAGAAGAAGAGGATTTGACTTGGACACTTTACTTGAGGGATACTGGTACCCTGGTGATGACGTGTCCATTTTACTTATGAAGAGAAGAAGTTTACGACGATGAGAGAGAGAGAGAGAGAGATATTACGAGTGTTGAGAGACGAGAGAACGGGACCCAAGATCCCTTAAACCGTTTGTCTAGTAGTTAGGACGCTTGTTGTGGATTTATGTGTTTGAATTAAAGAAGCTTCATACCTGGTTCCGCTGCTCTGGGAGAGTCTTCATCTGGGTGGAGCTCTCTTGCTGTTTTCGCCGGAATACACAAGATGAAGACAGATGTTGGGTTTTCAACCTTTTATTCTCCCAGGCATGATCTGCAGATGCCGCCATCGATGGTCTCCACTGTGGGTACCTACCACGTCCCACGTCTGGGGCGCGCATCTCCCCCCTTACTTAGGAGAGAACCATTTTAGACTTCTGCTCGGCTCGGCATTTTCTGAGAGACTCAACGTTTCACCAACCTTGCCACGTAGCATCACATGACATCCGGTTAGATGAAACGTCACTTCCTGCAACGTGGATTAACTACAAAAATATCTCTCTGACCTCCTCCCACCCTCTCCCTCTCTCTCTCGATCTACTATCTAATAGAGACACAGAGAGAGAAGATAGAGAGAGTATGAAAGAGCCAGAGAGAGAGAGAGAGAGAGAGAGAGAGAGAGAGAGAGAGAGAGAGAGAGAGAGGAGAGATGCTCTTTAACATAGCGTCCTCAGACTTTTACAGTTCTGTAAAAGTCTGAGGACGCTACAGACGTAAACAATAATGTAACTTAACAGAAAGATACGGTAATAAAAAATAAAACGTATATATATATATATATATATATATATATATATATATATATATATATATATATATAATGCTCCTTACCTTGAGTTGAGTATATAAAACGTATAATGCTCCTTATCTTGAGTTGAGCATATGGGGAAGTGATGCACGATATACCATTAGCGTATTAAGCGCTGTTCTTTGTGTAAACAAATCGAGCTTAGGTACTCGGACGATGTCAAAAACATCGTTAATTCACTACCCGCACAGCAGCGGCCGATTAGCGTAATTGTCGAAGCCTTGACTGCCGGTTGGGTTTCGATCCTGGCTTGAGGTAGTTGCCTGTCTAGCCGCACTGATGAGCTGTAATACAGCGAAACAGTACTGTATGTGGATGACTATATATATATATATATATATATATATATATATATATATATATATATATATATATATATATATATAAAGACCCAACGATATGGGCTCCATTATAAATTCATGAGACTATTCCTCTTCCCAGAGTGACCATTACTAACAGTGTTTCTGTATAGAGCTCGTCTGCTTTGCGTCTCTTACAAACGAACTAACTTAAGTGCTCACGATTAGAAACTGCCCCTCTTTTCTGACACTATGATGGATTAAAGGCTGGTGTGAGAGACGAACGAGCTTATGTAAGTTATTCTTTTACTTTCTTTGTTCGTCTGGGTTACTCTTTCCAATTCTTTCATTTTTACTTTTTATGGTAGTGTAGCGTCGGATTGTTACACCAAGATGAAACTCGAACGAAGGCTACAAATCAAATCGTTTTAAGTGATACTCTTTTCTTTCGTTTTGTTGGGATTCGTTCTTTTTATCACTTCAAAAGCAAGCAAAGTTTCACAGGAATGTATGAACTCAAAATATTTTCCAAACAATGATAATTATTTCAAACTCTAAAAGTAACAATCCTGTGTGAAATTAAACAAACTTGCAAGGCAGTTGCTCAGAAGACTGAAATCAGAGTTCTTCCCCGGGTGGGGAGTGAGGAGACACGACGCGATGCATCATGACTCTCAACGTCAACAATGCCCATTTTAGAAAACTAGTGCCGACGCTAAAATTCCTTTAAGCTTGCTGCTACATCTCCGGTACCTCCCCTCTGTCTCTCTCTCACACACACACGCGCGCGCACGCATGCACGCACGCACGCACCGGAACTTAAAAACGAACTTTCTGGCGTTTTTTTCTACTTCTTATTCAAGAACTTTAAAACTTCTCAACAAACTTTGGCCAATCAAAAAATATTTTACATCTCTGTAAAATTGTTGATATAAATATATTTTGTTTGTTTAATCACCTTTTCTCGCTTTCATTTCAAAATTCCCGTTGTTAAGTTTGCTCTTATTAACTGGTGACCCATTCATGTTTTTATACATCTTCTACATTCGCCAAAATTAACTATATTAAGTGCTAGTGCTGTTCTGGCACTTTTCAAAGGCGTTACTATCGCCAAAAATATACTTGCTGTAGTTAAGAGCAACACTACAACACAATAATTTTTCAACCAATCAGAGCCTTTGATAGTTCTTATTCACTTTTCACTATCGGGCACTGAGAAAACATTTGAAATTATCCTTTGATTAAAACATTAAGGAAATTAGGTTTTGCTTTTAGCTTTTAACACTTGTCTGCTAGTGTTTCGATGGCTTCTTAAAAGTAGACATTTGTTAGAAAATTGATATTTTTCTTTTTATCTAAAACAACTTTAAAAATCTAATGTCTGTATGTAATCATCTAAAATACTTTGAGAGAGACAGAGTTGTTAAAATATTCAAGACAACGTTTTCAAAAGGTAGAGTTTCAACAAAGTTTAACATTTTTTTTGTACCATTGCTATCGCAGTTTGTTGCCTCTGGGCGACTTTCTCTGACAAAATGTTCCATCACTGTCCCCAAGTTAAATAAATAACTTAAACTAAATAAATAAATAAATAAATAAACGAAAAGTAATGACTTGCAGGCCTTATTCATCTCAGTAAGTTTGATATTTATACAGCATATATATATATATATATATATATATATATATATATATATATATATATATATATATATATATATATGCATATATATATATATGCTGTATAAATATCAAACTTACTGGATGGTTGGAAGCCTTGACTGCCGTACAAACGGTCGGGTTTCCATCCTGGCTTGAGGTAGTTGCCTGTCTAGCCGCACTGATGAGCTGTGAAACAGCGAAACAGTACTGTATGTGGATGACTATATATATATATATATATATATATATATATATATATATATGCTGTATAAATATCAAACTTACTAAGATGAATAAGGCCTGCAAGTCATTACTTTTCGTTTATTTATTTATTTATTTATTTATTTAGTTTAAGTTATTTATGTGTGTGTGTCTATTATTTATTTGTTTTACTTAAAAACAGTTACCTACAGACACATGTTTCACTGTACAATGGCTAATCAGCATAGCTCACTGTACTAGGGCTCGAACCTTGAGTGTGGATACCGTTACACCACAATGCCACAGTTGAAATTAAATGCTATTTTAACGACTTTAAAGTTGTGTCGCTTTACTTTCTTGTTGATTAGTTAATGATAATTAAATTTAATTATCATTAATGTTTAGCATATGGAATTAGTCGATTAACACGTGAACAAACTATTCAAAATAATACCACAGACACATCTTTAAATTCACTAATATTTCGCTCATGAATTTAACTTTAATCTCTGGTTTCCTATAGTCTTTATATATATATATATATATATATATATATATATATATATATATATATATATATATACGCTAGCAAAAGTACTCGTCGTTGACTGCGTTCAAAAACAGCCTACAGAAAATGGACTCTGATTTATGAAAGTATGATAGGTTATGAAAAGGAAGGTTTGTAAATTTGGGTTGAATTTGGGGGTATCAAAACCAAAGCAAAATGTGATGAAAGTAAAAATAAAATGGATAAATCTCATAATTTATTATACCATACCTGTTCACACTGAAACATTTATCACAATATTCTATGGATCTATATTAAAATACCTTGTTAAACTTTGTGACATATTTCTATTCTATGGAGGTCAGGCGCGAACGAACACCCCATAATTTTATTATACCATATTTCTTCAAACTGAAACATAATTTATCAAAGTATACTTACGCAGATAGATATGAAAAGTCTTTATTAAAGTTTGTGCCTATTTCCATCCTATGGAGGCCAGGCGCGAACGTAGACCCCACAATTTTATTATAGCATCCCTATTTAAGTTAAAACATACTTATCAAAGTATTATTATGTACATCTATATCAAAAACCCTTGTAAACGTTTTTTTTTTTTTAATTAAAAAATTTTTCATTTCCATACTTTGTGGACCCGGCGCGAATGCAGACCCCACAATTTTAATGAATCATCATTATGCCAGATCAAACATACCCATTCCTGTGTCTCGATACATCTTCTATCATTATATGTAATCAGTTTTCTATAATAGTCAACCATATAGGAGCCTATTCGTGACCAGACACACGCACAGACGTTCAGCTTTATATATATATATATATATATATATATATATATATATATATATATATATATATACTAGAAGTTCAGCCCGGCTTTGCTCAGGCCCTATATACTGTTCATAAATTGCCCTATCTGTGAATACACTTTATGTAAGATTTCAAATGTTTAGACCAAAATTTGTCTGAGTAATTTCGTAGAGGCTGCAGAGGTAAATTTTTTTTTAACTTTGACCCCAATTTTTACCCCTTAATATCTATTATTTTGGTCGCAAATAAAAATTCTAATGTCCATGTTACCTACATCTAAAATTTCAAGTTTTTAGACCCAAAAGTGGCGGAGGAATTTGGTAGAATCTGCAAAGGTCAACTCTTTCAACTTTGACCTTTTCGCAGCCAAATTTTCGCACCAAAACTTATTAAAATGCTTGCAGCATGTCTGAATACTCGTTATGTATAAATTTCAAATGTTTAGACCCAAGATTCGCTGAGTAGTTTGCTAGACACCGAAAAGGTCAAATCTTTTGAACTTTAAACCTTGCCAGATCAAATTTAAAACCCAAACCCATTAAAAAGCTTTCCCTATCTCTGAATACTATTTATGTAAAATTTCAAATGTTTAGACAAGAGATTGGCTGAGTAATTTGGTAGAAACCGCAGAGGTCAAAATTTTTTTAAACTTTGACCCCAATTTTGACCCCCTTAACATTTAGTTTTTTGGACTCACATCGAATTAAAAAGTTAGATCTCTGTCCAAGTAACCTACATTTAAAACTTCAAGTGTTTAGACCAAAAATTGGCAGAAGAGTTTGATAGAGTTTCAAAGGACAAATCGTTGAACTTTGATCCCTTGACAGCCTAATTTCTGGCTTAAAACCGATTAAAAAGATTTTCCTAAATCTCAATGCCTCTTATGTCAAATCTCGAGTCTCTAGACCGAAAACGTACAGAGTTATTTGGTAGGGAAATGTACACACACACACACACACACACACACACACATTTTCACTTTTATATATATATATATATATATATATATATATATATATATATATATATATATATATATATACTAGCATGGGTGCCTAAAACTTTCGACAGAGGCGACGGATTTTCAAAAGATTAGTAGTGTTTTGAAGCTGGACCCTTCCGACGACAAATAACGAAAAATTGGCTAAAACATTAATTTCTTCACCCTCAACTTGCCACTTTTCTACAGTGCTTTTTCACCGATATTTTCGAAAGTCATCCCTTCTTTTCGATTGTCTAGCCTTAATTTAAACCTACGTCACTTCCGGTTTGGTGGTGGTCGTAACAGCAAAGACATAACTTTTTTCCCCGTCCTTTTCTTCTTTCGCGGTATGGGTTCGAGCCTGTCTTCCTACTACCACTGTTTTTTTTGTTTGTTTTCAGCACACACCTCCAACACCCGGGCAACGCCGGGCACCCATGCTAGTATATATATATATATATATATATATATATATATATATATATATATATATATATATACTTGTATACGTTTAGTACGATAATACACTTAAAATAAGATAAAAATATAAAATATGTTTAATATTTATATAAAAAATCCAAACGAAACTCAATTATATAAAAAATGGAGGTGAGCTTAATTATAAGAAAATAAAATTTTTTTAAATATGCATATAAAGAAAAAAAAAAAGAAATTTTATTATCCGACAAGGAATACTAAATTAATTAAAACTTAATTTTTAATTTACTATTCCTTGTCAGATAATATATATATATATATATATATATATATATATATATATATATATATATATATATATGATTGTTTAGCGGGATTAAATCCGACGATATGAAATAAAATGGAGGTGGAAGGACCTGGATACTCAACGTTTCGCCCGATTTATGCGGGCTTCTTCAAGAGGGATGCTCAATGACGAGAGAGTCGGAGGATTGGGGCTATATATAATGATGGGGGAGAGCAACGTGTTTTCCTTATGTAAATTAGATGTCATATATGCATATATATATATATATATACATTTTATGAGAGAAAAATAAATTAGAGTAAACTAGTGTAGTGGATTACGAGTAAAAGTTAAAATATCGTAGAGATTAAAAAAAAACTTGTGTTTGGAAATATAGCGGTGATAGATTAAATAAATAAAATGACACGAGATTACGAAAGAATTTTTTTTTTTTAAATTAGAAATAATTGAATTGGGATAAAATAGCGTAGTAACTTAAAAGATGGTGTCTAAAAATAAGAATAGGAGGTGATAAAATGGAGTCTAAAAATAGATAATGATAAAATAAAATACAGTAAATAAGTAAAATAAAAATAATAAAATTAAGTGAAATTACGAATTCTTTTTTTTTTTTTTTTTTTATCGCGTTTAACCGGTGTCTAAGTTGTTCTCTTTAATATGAAATGATTACATACACTTTTACTCTCATCACGACGATAAAGTAAAAAGAGGTGTTCTAATAGGATTTTTTCTTAGGGCCCTGAGAATATGCAGTGAAAAATACATCATGGAAGAATTTGAGTATTATGGAGGAGGGTACATTTGCTGATCTCACCTCGCCTCTTGATTTTGATAGTTTCCCTTAATTTCCTCAAAAGTGCAGCATAATAGGCTCCTGAAATTGTGGTACCCTTTGCCATGAAATCTGTCCTCACTACTCCGTCCTGGTCCCAGAAGACTGTGAGCATGACCTTGCCAGCGGAGGGCTGCATCCTTGCCTTCTTTGGCGGTGATGAGTCCAAGTGCTTCCACTGTATTGACTGGGCTTTGGTCTCTGGATCATAGTGATGGACTCAGGTTTCATCCTGTGTAATCAGTCTTTTGAAAAACTTTGACTTATCTTCTTGGCACATCTCCAAATTCATCCTCAAGCACTCGACGTGTTCTCGCTTCTGGAATGGTGTGAGCAACCTGGGAATCCATCTAGCAGACACCTTATGTATATACAAATGGTCATGAATGATAGTTTCCACAGACCCTGTACTAATCTTGACATCTTGGGCTATTTAGCGAATAGTAATGCGCCGATCTTCCAAAATGGCAGCCTCAGCTTGACGAACAGATGCCTCATCAATGGCAGAAGGGGGGGGCGACCAGGTCTTGGAGCTGTTTCCACAGACTTCCGGCCATGTTTGAATTCACGATGCCAGCGTTTTACAAGGTCATATGATGGGGTATTATCACCATAAGTTTCTTTCATTTCATCAAAAGTCTCCTGTGGTGTGCGTTCTTTCAAATACAAAAACCGGATCACTGTTCGACATTCAACAAGCTCCATTTCACACCTGACTCAGTTCAAACACCTGTAAAACAGAAACCACAATTAGTTCAGAGCTGTAATTTGCCACATAACCCGTAGAAATATAAATCATTGCACATGCAAAATTTCAGCTAGATCAGACAACTGGAAGTGAGTCAGGGGCATTACTTATTGCACGCCCCTCGTGTGTGTGTGTATATATATATATATATATATATATATATATATATATATATATATATATATATATATATATATATATATATATATATAACTGAACAGAAGGTTAGAAAAACATTGGTAGCATCGGTTTCAAACCTAAGGCAGACCAGTTAATGGTAAATAATTTTAGGCTCTCGTCAGTCATATTATTTTCTGTTTCTCTCTCTCTCTCTCTCTCTCTCTCTCTCTCTCTCTCTCTCTCTCTCTCTATCTATGTATATATATATATATATATATATATATATATATATATATATTTATATATATGAGCAAACAGTTAATAAAATATGTTAAAAAAACACTTTGAAATGAGTTAAAAACATATTTAATCTGAAAAGGAAGCACTAGATAAATGGATAGTCCTTAATCCGTGGAGTTTCGAAGAAATACTTTTCTTCTCATCAGAGGGTAGGAATTAGCAAAATGCGGGATCGGATTTTGCATGCAGAAGTATTTGATGAAACAACAAGTAAGTCAAAGATCTTACTTGAAAACAAAAAAAGTGAAGCAGAGGGAATATGGTGAAGAAAAAGGGGATTACACATGAATGGATAGTCTGGTGGAAGATAAAAAATCCAGTGACGGTAAAATCCAAGTATACAACTTCAAGAAAGTTAATTGAATTTCCATTTGCACAAGTATATATATATATATATATATATATATATATATATATATATATATATATATATATATATATATATATATATATATACATATATATATATACATATACATATATATATATATACATATATATACATATATATATATATACATATATATATATATATATATATACATATATATACATATATATATATATACATATATATATATATACATATATATATATATATATATATACATATATATACATATATATATATATACATATATATATATATATATATATACATATATATATATATATATATATATATATATATATATATATACATATATATATATATACATATATATATATATATATATATATATATATATATATATACTTGTTAATTGAATTTCCATTTGCACAAACCTGAAGTCCTACCTAACTAATATTCCTGGTGAACCAAGTGCAAAAGAGATCCAAACAATTGCACTAAAGGGAACAACGAGGATACTTAAAAGAGCTCTCGGTTGGTTTCAATAAAAAGCAGGGCAACGTTGGCAGCTGGCTTGGCTGCCCCATACCCAGCATTACGATCTTGAAAGGAAGAAAAAAAAATTAAAGATTTACTGTGTGACATGCAGTAATCGGATTTAATAATTAATCAAAGCACCTGAGATTCGCTGTTAATTAATCAACATAACTAATTAATCAGAACATATTATCGATCTAAGAACAGTGAATCAGTTCTTCAAATATCATCAATGGAATTCTTTTATCAAAAGATAACACTCTTTTAGTGATTCAGAGGTTCAAAAGCAACTTTGTATACAGCGTAAAAGTTAAATCTCCCTATAAATGAAATTCAATATCTGTGTGTTTGTGATGCTTGTTGTGTTGTTTTCAGAAAGAAAGTTTAATTAGCTAAATATCAGCATGCGGTATCGATTCTACCCCTGCCCTCTCCACGTATTGTAGAAAAAATTATTTGACATCAACAATATTTTTGCTTTCTTTTAATTATAATAAATTATACGAGTTAAATTTTGATATATTTACCATGTAACTCCTCTCCATCTGCTTGAAGGGATTTCTCTCTCTTTCTTCCCCCCCCCCATCTCTCTCTTATATATGTATATATATATATATATATATATATATATATATATACACACCCATAATTTTTTGGTGTATTGATATTCATATTAAAAACCCTTTTTTCTATTTATGTAACAAGAAAATACAAATTTGTTATATATGGGTTATGAAATTGCATTCACGAGCAAAAGATCTAGCTAATTTGCATATTCTTTTAAATATTCATTTTAATTAATTCCCTATTTGTTTTTTCAGTTTTCTTGTGGGATGAACATCTTTAGTTAACTATTACGTGTAATAGATATTCTACATGATTTATACTTGCATAATATTTGCAGAAAAAAGTTATAGTTAACACAAACCTCTTTCTATACATATTTATGTATGCATATATATATATATATATATATATATATATATATATATACATATATATATATATATATATATTGGTTTTAAAATTTTGTCCACCACACTCCTCTGTCAGGTTTTGGTCTACAAGCATGAAACTTTATATATAGAGTATTCGAGCGTATGCAAAACTTTATGTTTAGGTTTTAGCTGGGGAAAATCAGTGCAAAAATTTGGAAACAAAATAAAATGGAATTTGCTAGGTGAAGGTTGGGCGGCGGCATTACGAATATGCATGCGTAACATAATAGCTATTGGTTTATGTTTTAATTTTCAGCCTAGCAGCAAACACGTCTTCATAGCTCAGGTATTAACGTCAAAGGAAAAGGAAATCGTAAACGCTTTGTTTTCGATTCTCGGTGATGATACACGAGTCATTTTTTTGAAAAACTTTTAAAATCATTATTACTATATATTGGGTCCAATATAATATAATAATAAATACGAAATCTACATTAATTAAAATATCATATTTAAGCGTATTTTACGACTGAGCAATGCCAGGTGGCCTGCTAATATATATATATATATATATATATATATATATATATATATATATAAGGATTTTTTTCGGCGGCTTCTCGAGGCCGTCGCTCATTTTTAAAACTTTTTATATCATGTCGAAATCATAATATCTATGAGTTACGAACAGGGGTCGCGTGTGTATTTAATTTGCCCGACTTTCAAAAGCTAAATAGTCAACATTTTTCGATCGGCACGTGTAGATTCACCTTTTTTGTATAATAAGAGCAAAAATAATACAAAGGTTGTTGCATCGTTCCCAGCGTCCAAAAGCAATCATCTTTGATCAATGCGTTTTTTTCCTTATATCAGACAATTGCTATTCAATTTGGACAATCCCCTTTCAATGGGGAGCTGATTCTCCCCCCCCCCTCCCATCATCTTGGGGAAGCCCAAACTGCCCTGCAGTAAATGAAAAAACGATCCCTCAGTGAAAAAAAGTAAACAAACGCCAAAAAACTGCCCCGTCATCGTAACGCTCCCGCGATGACCTTATTAAGTGGCCACCTGTTAATCAAACCTCCTTGACTTGACTCACTTTAATCGCTCTTACATTAATATTGTCGCCGTAGGACAGGTGTTCAGGTTTAGTCTATAGGTTTCAAGGCTCCGGGTTCGAGCCCACATGCTACCAACCCCTCATCTTTTTTTGTTCTGATTTACGCCCCCTCCTACCCCAAACACATCCACCTATAAATACCCGGGCAACGCCGGGTACCCCTCTCCCTCCCCGCTAGTATATATATATATATATATATATATATATATATATATATATATATATATATATATATATATATATATTCCAGGTTGATATTTTTCAGAAGTGAAGCAACCAATAAAGTTTTAACAAACTTTAATTAAGAGTGCTCAACAGAACTATGGCAAGTGTGATGTAATCCCCCCCCATATTGAGGAGCTTTAGAACTACGCTGAGATAGCTTATCATTCCCGGATGACGCCAAATAACCCGAGGATTTAAGATAGAGAAGATAAATATATATATTTTATTTCATGTCAAAATAGATATTGTTTGAAACCAGAGAAATATATTTTTGCAGCTAAAAGTTGATGACAGGAAATTTCACGTATAACATTGTCTGGCCTTAGTGAACTCAAGGTCGGATGTCAGAATTGACATCTGGCCTTGGAAATCGTGAGACCCAAAATTCAGATTTCAAGTATGGGAATTGTGCCCAAGCAGGGAACTGGGGCTTTCGATTTCGTGGTGAAACCTTATTGGCTGGGGGAAGTTTCCACCCCATCCACATACCTTACTATATATACGACTGTCGTGCTAAAAGTAGTCAGTTGGAGTTAGAGAAGAACAGACCATATAGAGACGTGACCCCTCCACCTTCCTCATCCAACCGTCTGTCGCTGTCTGTGAAGAGATTTGAGACTTTGAAAAAAAACTTACAAAAAAAAGAGTGATACTGTAAAAACATTTGTACATATTTTGCGAAATTAACACTGTAGATTAGTCTGCATGAGTTGTCTTTCTTCCTGCCTGCTGCTTCGATATTCGCTTTCAGCACACCAGATTTCATGTAACAACCTCAGAGAAGACTAGACGACATGAGTCAAGAATTCAGATGAACAGAAGTCCTAACCACCTTCTCACAGAGAGGGGTTACACAAGATATACTTTTTATCTTGCATAAGCATCGATATGTCGCTACACATTCATGTGTATGTTTCGGTCAACCAGTTACAAGTAACTAGATATCTCTTTAGGCGATATTGCTTATACAAAAGTAGACCTCTTCAAGCGATTATTGCTTATACAAAATGTTTTTATATAAGCATTATCGCCTGAAGAGATCTCTAGTTACTTGTAACTGGCTGACCAAAACATACTCATGAATGTGTAGCGACATATAGATGCTTATGTAAAATAAAAAGTATATATATATATGCATATATATATATATATATATATATATATATATATATATATATATATAAAAGTGAGAATGTGTTTGTGCGTGAGGACACTTCTTAACCTATATACTCAACGAATATATATATGATCATGATGAAAATTGTGGAAAAACTAATCAAACGCAATGAAAAAAGTATTTATCTATTCATCATCATTTCGTATTTATTTCAAGATTTTCCTCCCAATGATTGATAAATAAATAAAAAAGTACAATATTTGCCACGAGAAAAGAATTTTTGTTCAAACGTTACAATTCCAAGAAAATGGTGTAATAATGACGTTCAAAATTATGTTTTTGTTTTTTGTTTTTTCTCGAACAAACCATAGCCGTTAAACTTCAAAATGTGTGATGCCTTTATGAAATAGAATGACTATTTTTTTTTCTTTTTTTATTATCGATGTTATGCACAAAATTTTCTTTGTAACATGATGTAAAATAGCGGGCCTGGACCTAAATTCGAGTTCTGCTCTGTTATGTTTTCTGATTAAAACAGAGATATTCTAGAAGCTGTTAAGTTGTTTGTGTCTATGAGTGCTGATTCAAAAAGTCTTCGCCCGAGATTTATTTAAATTTTTTAAATTTCATTTTCACCCCAAACAAGGCTCAGTGCCACTTTGATGTAGGGGCTACTATCAGGGACATGTTGCAGAGATAATATGTAGGGAGTTGAGCGGCAAGATGTCTGTTCATATTGCACTTTAAGTTCCGCAGGTTAGTACAGTTGGGAAAGCAGGAACCCGGAAGGGAGTTCCAACGTCTCACAGTTTGGGAGAAGAAACTATTAGAGTAGAAGACTCTCTTACATCTGGAAATCTTTACTGTGTAGGAGTGAGATTAATAAATTTAAGGAATCTAGCTTGATTAAAAGAAATTGCGTTGTAATGAATGAGAGAATAAGTGCATTCAGGGAATTATATTTTATATCTAGTTTATGTCTACCGAGACTTTTTTAGTTGATGTTGAGTTTCACCAAGATATATCTGATCCCCATCTGGCATCAATTGAAATGGATGGCTCTCGTCTTGGGAAGGCTCCATGTTTTGACAAGCTTCTGGGTTTGACCTTTACTCCTGATCTGAAATTGAACACGTACATCAAGTCTGTTGCCAAGGTCGCTGGGAAAATGGTGGGATCCTTCTACTGCTCCAGAAGATATCTCAATACTGATGTAATTCTCTATCTATATAAAAGCGAAGTACGTCCAAGTATGGAGTACTGCTGCCACATCTGGGCAGGAGCTGCTAAAAACAGCCTATCCTACTTTGACAGAGTACAAAATAGACTTTGTGGCTTTGTGAGGGATGCCCTTTTCCCATTTCCTGCAATCTCTCTCCCACAGAAGACGTTGCGAGCCTGTCTTTGTTTTATCGTTACTTCCATGGCAAGTGCTCGTCTGAGTTCCAATCTCTGGCCCCCTCGCCAATCTTTCATGATAAACCGTCTTGCTGAAACCACTGTCAATAATTTTTCCCACTCTTTATCTGTGCCAACATCAAAACGTATATTCCATGAACAAAGCTTCTTTCTTAGAAGTGCACACCTTTGGAACTCTCTTCTGTTTGCCTGTTTCCCACCTGACTACAATTTGGATGTCTTCAAGTCCAACATAAACAAATTTCTGCCCCCTTATGAATCGCCTCTTTAAGTAAGACACTTTATCAAATCTCCAATACTAACGATTACTATGATATTATCCCATTGATTATTGTACACTCAATAACCCTTATCCCCGAGTGGCTTTCGGGCCTTGATAAGTGATGACCACCATGTAAAAAAAAATATCTGATGATCATTATTGCATGAGACAGCATATATATATATATAATACTAGCAAAAGTACCCGCCGTTGACTGCGTTCAAAAACAGCCTACAGAAAATGGACTCTGATTTATGAAAGTATGATAGGCTATGAAAAGGAAGGGTTGTAAATTTGGGTTGAATTTGGGGCTATCAAAACCAAAGCAAAATATGATGAAAGTATAAATAAAATAGATAAACCCCATAATTTATTACACCATACCTGTTCACACTGAAACATTTATCACAATATTCTATGGATCTATATTAAAAAAACCTTGTTAAACTTTGTGACTTATTTCCATTCTTTGGAGGTCAGGTGCGAACGAACACCCCATAATTTTATTATACCATATTTCTTCAAACTGAAATATAATTATCAAAGTATACTTATGCAGATAAATATGAGAAGTCTTTATTAAAGTTTGTGCCTATTTCCATTCTATGGAGGTCAGGTGCAAATGCAGACCCCACAATTTTATTATACCATCCCTATTAAAACGTTAAAAGCATACTTATCAAAGTATTATTATGTACATCTATATCAAAAACCCTTGTAAACGTTTCTTTTTTTTTTTTCATTTTTATTTCCATACTTTGGGGGCCAGGCGCGAACGCAGACCCCACAATTTTTATGAAACACCATTCTGCCAGATCAAAGATACCCATTCCTGATCCTCGATACATCTTCTATCATTATATGTAATCAGTTTTTTAAAATAGTCAACCATATAGGAGCCTGTTCGTGACCACACACACACACACACACACACACACACACACACACACACACAGACGTTCAGCTTTATATATATATATATATATATATATATATATATATATATATATATATATGCAATTATATAAATGCAACTTTGTGTGTTTGAGTTCGTTCCTTATAGACTCCGAAACGGCTAAACAGACTTTCTTTAAAATTTACAGAACTTTAGTGTATAAGTCTGGGAGTGATCTTAGTTAAGTTTTGTTTCAGAATACTTCCGATAATTACCGATAATCAAAACCGTTATTTTAATTTATGCATCATCGGTAAAGCCATTTTTTCCATGCCGTCGCTTAACAACGGTGATAGAATAACAGGCCGTGAAATTTCTACTGTGGGTAAGTTGATGGCGTGTTTTCTTTTTCTTTTTTTTTTTTTTTGCATGCTGTGGTCTGTAGGTTCGAACTCCGCACGTAAATTCCTTAATTTCTTTTTCATTAACTGCAAAGAATATTATAAGACTTGAAAATTTATGTGTTTTTTAGCAGCGCAAAAGTAAATTATGTTTGTTTGTGAACGTTTATTGAACAAGCAATTGATCCTGAAAAATTGCAAAACAGTCTACACACATGTTTAGTGAAAATGTGATTCAGAGGTTTCTTATATGTAGGTTTAACAAAACATAGGCCCCACCAACCAAGCACAAATAGTATGCCCGGCAACATAAGATAATGAATCTTTTGACACAGAGATTAATTGTAGAACTATACAGCGGCAACCACATAAATTCTTATAACATTTCTGTAAAAGTCTGAGGAAGCTACAGACAGCCAAAAAAACGGCCGAGTAGCTGAAACAATAATGTAACTTAACGGAAAGATACGGTAATAAAAAATAAAACGCATATTTGCTCTACAACAGTATTAAGCACTTTCTTCAGTTTTTATTAATTACCAGTTCCACTGTATATATATATATATATATATATATATATATATATATATATATATATATATATATATATATATATACTCGGGTTTTTTTTACTGAATTGTATAATTGTTCATAAATTGGTTGACACGCAGATTTTTTCTTTTTCTTTTTCTATATACTGTCAAATTCTTACTTTCTCTCTTTCTCTATTTAACTAGATCTCATTATTCTTTCCTTTTCCTTCTAGTTCTTATTCTCTTTATTATAACCATTTATTTCTTTTTTCTTTTCTTCTCCATATCATATATATATATGTATATGTATGTGTATGTATATATATATATATATATATATATATATATATATATATATATATGTATATATATATATATATATTTTCTCTCTTCTTTTTCTCTCTATTTTGTTTTCTATATATTTTCTTTCTCTATTTCTGTCTCTATTCCTTTTTTCTCTTCTCATTCACTCTCTCCCCATTGTAATCTTTTAACTTTATTTAAATTGCCTCTCCCTTTTTACTTTTTTATTTAATTAAAGTCCTGTGTTTTAAGTTTTTTAACTCCAACTTCTAAAGAGTTCCTACCTAAAATAAAAATCCATTATTCATTGAACTTTTGAATAGTCAAGTCGCTGCCTGATGATATCTGTTGTTTGATTGAAACAAGTGGCTATTTGTAGCAGCGGGATGTGAGCATGTTTATATAACAATAAACAAGTATATATATATATATATATATATATATATATATATATATATATATATATATATATATATATATATATATCTTTGATTCTCGTGAACATGTGTACAGTTGTGTGATATATTTTGTAACTAGTAAGACCTGTGTGTCAGCGTTGCCCGAAAAAAGTATATTTAATAAATAATTTTCAGACCTGAACATTAAACCATGGGAGTGAAGCGAAGTACAGGTGTTGTTGATATTTATATATTCTGAAATACTTTGTAAGTTAGTTTATAAAAAAAAGCAGCTACATGTTACGTGAAAGGTAAATTTGAAACAAATTCCCGATTGTGAATCTTAACCATAACCCTAACTTTAACCCTAACCCTAACCATAACCATAACCTTAACCCTAACTTTAACCCTAACCCTAACCATAACCCTAACCTTAACCCTAACCCTAACTTTAACCCTAACCCTAACCATAACCCTACCTTTAACCCTAACCCTAACCATAACCTTAACCCTAACCATAACCTTATCCCTAACCTTAACACTAACCATAACCCTAACCTTAATCTTAACCCTAACCCTAACCCTAACCATAACCCTAACCTTAACTCTGCCAGTGGATCAAAGTAATGATGCATTAGTAAAAGTGTGGATGCACAGACATAAATATTTATAGTAGCAGTGATAGCACAGCTAATAGTCACTAACGGTGTTCGATCTGCTAATGATATGGCACCAACCTATTTGACCCGCCCTATTTTTAGTAATATTTCTTCCTGCCCTTTGCACTGTTGTCCATCCATTTTTATTGCAATTCCAGATCTTATCTGAAATGGACCAATGCTCTTCTGATAAAAGAAATGACGTGATAAAAATTTGTGAAAATAAATGTCTCTCATATAATTTCATCAAGAGATGATTTCAAATAAGTTTGGACATTTTTTGTGGATGCAAAAATTATTCGACAATATTATTTAGATGAAGTTTGATTGCCATTTGCATCTTTCGGACTGTTTTTCTCATCTTCGGGTCGTTTTCATGCTGAAAATGTCGTGCCTTTTACCAATGGTTTACCTCTCCTTAAAATCTTAAAATTGATGGTTGAACATTTTTAGTCGAGTAGGATTAATGCTTCCGTTTAAGAATAAGAAGAAATATGTAACCTTGAGTACTTCAAATCAATTAACAATTTACCGTCATGCTGAAAACTATGTAAAAATATAGCTTATATGTTTGAAGTTATGGATAAGTAAAGTGTTAATTTCTGAGAAGTTTAGCTCCTTAATTAGAAGTGGTCTTTTGTTAATCATGGAAATCGTGCGAGACAATGCATGAAGCCACTTGATATAAGGAGCTTACGAAAACGAAAAATGATAATCGAAAAAACATGTCTATTGTGAATGCAAAAATTATTCAATAATAATAATAATAATAATAATATTAATAATAATAATAATAATAATAATCAATTGATAACTTACCGCCATATTGAAAACTGTGTAAAATATATGATTGAAGTTATGGATAAGTAAATTGTTAATTTCTGGGAAGTTTTTTAGAAGAGGGTTTTCTTTTTAATATGGAAATAGCACCAGACAAAGCATGAAGCCACTTGATGTAAGGACCTAACAAAAGATGATAATCATAAAAACAGGAGATGCCTATTGACCTTAGTCTTGAAAAGATAGGTCTGCAGGTAGGAGAAAAACAGTGTGCAGGAAAAGAGTTCCACAACCTGGCAGTTCTTGAAAAGAAGCTGTATTGCATTTAAAACGGCGAATTGATAGAGACTACTAGACCAACGTTCTATTTGTTATATCCAACCATGTTGTAGTACGGATCTTCTGAATATTTTTACACTGTTTTATTTTTAATGTGTCTCTCATATACTTGTCTCCCATAAAGGCTGAGTTAAACACAAATGTGGGAAGAATAGGAGCAAAAATTGGGCACTTTGAAATGGAACAAAAATATAAAATTTCTCAATCTAAAAGGATTTCTTCTTCACTGACCGAGGACAGAACAGATAATACACTTTGCTCCTAGCCAGAAGTTAATCTTTGATAGATGCATATTTTGCCTAAAGGCACTACCGCTATAGACAGCACAGTCATTCTTTGTTGAACATTACCTTTGACTTAATCTGTCTAATTCATCTGTTATGATTTTTTTTTATATTATAATAAGAATTATATATGGAATAAATAACTCTTTATAACGATTATTTTACTGATTATATCACATCTACCAGGATGCATTTCAGTTTATTTGTAGAATACATTTTCAAAATAATTTTACTTATTAAATTAAATCACCTAGAATGTATTTTGTTTTACTGGAAAACAGATCAACCATTTTAATGAATTACTTTGTTCTGTTAAAATCCCATTTAGAAACATTTATTTACATAAAATAATTTAGTGCTTCCATTAGATCCACTATAATGCATTTTGGTTTCTTCAGCAATTTGCAATTTTGAATATATTATTTAATGAAATAAAAATCTTCCCTAAATAAACATGTCGATGTAAGTATGTTCATCTTAATTATGACATAATACAGTCCATTGTATATTTGATAGCTATTTACTTTTAATTTCAATTTAATTTAGATTTTACTTATTATTTAAACCTAGAGCCGATTTTTGCACTTTTGCACTCACTGTTTACTTTCTCTTAAAGATTTCCATGACAAATAGCACCCTACCTAAAAATTCTACCTTCAAACTCCTCGGCCTAACATTTGTGGGCAATATGAACTGGAACAAATACATAGAGGACATTGCAAAGGCTGCTGCAAAGAAGGTGGGTTCCCTCTAACGATCTAGAAGACTACTCACGCCTGAGAGTATCCTGTACAAGGCCACCATTCACCCATGCATGGAGTATTGTTGCCACATCTGGGCTGGTGCATCTAACACTAATCTCTCCCTCTAAGTCCAACAAAGAGTTGTCAATCTAATCGGTCCCACTTTATCAACTAAGCTCCAGCCCTTGTCTCATCATCGCAATGTTGCATCACTATTCCTGTTTTACAAATATTTTAATGGAATGTTCTCTGATGAACTTGTTTCACTTGTACCCCCTCGATGTACATATCCCCAACAAACCCACTTAGCAATAAGATCTCACCTGTTCTTTGTTGTTGTTCCTAAAGGCTAGAAAGCTTTCTATTCTAATAGTTTCTTCCCTCGAACAGCTAGACTTTGGAATTCCCTTCCTACTGCCTGCTTCCCTAGTTGTACTGATATGCAGAAGTTTAAATGTTACATAAACAAATATCTTGTTAATCTTTCCTAGAGATGGCCCCAAATAGTAGCCCCTGACGTCCAAGTGGCGATATGCTTTGTAAGGGGTGAACATGAGTAAAAAAACAAAACAAAAAAGATATTAAGAAATTTAGTTTATTTAGAAATGCATATAACTCTAGAAAATAGTATCTTCCTTCTAATGTTTGTGTATTTCCATTTTTACTTACTTGCTTAATTCCTACTTAAAAAAAAAATCAAAATAGCCTGACCTTTGTATATAATCGTTGCTGCTAGGATGAAATAAATAAGAACATAAAATAACAAAAACGTTTGAATGTTCGTTAATTCGTTTCTGAACTTTTCTTATTATTTGTATTCTTCAAACTACTGTTCGCATCTTGAGTGTTATTTTCACAATGTTTAAGTCGATATGTCCTTCAACCTTCTTCAGGTATATCTTGTCAAATTCAGGAATCTTTCTGTCAAACTTTGGAATCTGCACGAAATTTTGCAAAACCCCATGGTATGGTGGATAAAGTGCTTGATAAAATTCAGTTTTAAACTTCTGGAGATTGAATTTTCAATTCATAGTGTGAACAATACTCAAAAATACAATTATGAATTACTTACATTTACTCAGTCATGGCTGACGGAACGAGAACATGTTAACCCAGTGGATTAAATGACGGTTTTTTGTTCGAAATCCCATGCTGATTCCCTAGTTCGACAGAAACATTCTCGAGTTCGAGAGAAACATCCCCAAGTTGGACAAAATACAGCCGAATAAGGTTGGAGGGTACATCAACAGAAACGTTGTAAAAATAACATTCAGGATGAGAACAATAATCTGAATAATCCAAATAATATGTATGTTTGTTATTATTATTATTATTATTATTATTATTATTATTGTTATTATATTATTTATTATATTATTATGTTATTAATATAAATTATTAATATTATTATTATTATTATTATTATTAATATAAATTATTATTATTATTATTATTTTTATTATTGTTATTATTAATATTATTATTATTATTATTAATATAAATTATTATTATTATTGTTATTAATATAAATTATCAATATTATTATTAACATAAATTATTATTATTATTATTAATAT
The DNA here is from genome assembly GCF_053919585.1 of Euprymna scolopes. Taxonomy (NCBI): domain Eukaryota; kingdom Metazoa; phylum Mollusca; class Cephalopoda; order Sepiida; family Sepiolidae; genus Euprymna; species Euprymna scolopes. The sequence continues at coordinate 30,855,250 of NC_136484.1, read as the reverse complement.
AAATTATTATTATTATTATTATTATTAATATAAATTATTATTATTATTAATATAAATTATTATTATTATTATTATTATTAATATAAATTATTATTATTATTATTAATATTATTATTATTATTAATATAAATTATTATTATTAATATAAATTGTTATTATTATTGTTAATATAAATTATTATTATTATTAATATAAATTATTATTATTATTAAAATAAATTATTATTATTATTATTATTAATATACATTTTTATTATTATTATTAATATGAATTATTATTATTATTAATATAAATTATTATTATTATTATAAATGATTATTATTATTGATATAAATTATTGTTATTATTAATATAAATTATTTTATTATTATTATTATTATTAATATAAATTATTATTATTATTATTAATAATAATATAAATGATTATTATTATTAATATAAATGATTATTATTATTGATATAAATTATTATTGTTATTATTATTATTATTATTATTATTATTATAAAGTTAATATACATTTAATAATAAAACAACAAAATAATTAATACTTATAAATAATGTGCTTGAAACAATCAAGTGTTAAATTCGACAACAAAAACTGTACATCAAATCTCGACACTCTTCTGTCAAAACTCAACTCCAAAACTCCATTTTGCTGTCAAAACTCAACGCCAATACTCGACACTGCTATAAAAAAACCAACGCCAATACTCGACACTGCTGTCAAAAATCAACTCTGGAATATAATGCACTGTTGATAATACTTGCTACTCTGACATTCAATTTCCAAATCCACACAATCTCTAAAAAGTCAGGCTGTTTATATCCAACCGGAAGCATCTCATTTGCATATTAGGTAACAATATCGCAGTAATATAAAGAGAAAAGTGGCCATTTAAAAAATTTTTCTTCATTCTTTTTGTCTGCACAAAACTCTTCAGACTGTACACAAAAAGGTTTGTACTAATTTTTTAAGCGTTTAATTATAGAAAAGCAACTTATTTTGCCTTTGGTAGCATTTCAGACCACAGAAATATTCAATAAAAAAATACTTATACAAGATTCAGGGATGGGAGCAGGATTTTCTTAGATTCTTCAACTTTGCAAGTAACACCAGTGCATGGGTCCAATTAGTATTGAATAATTTAATTATCATGTAAAATTTAAACTTTCTGATTCATACCTTGTCTAAACTTGACATCGTGATATGGGACAAAATTAAGAAAGAAGCAATCTTAGTAGAATTTAGTGTCTCCAATGATGCTGGGTTTTACTCAGCTGAGAAGGAAAAGATAACGATATACCAAGGTTTTTTTTACATGCCATGAAAAAAAAAAAAAATTGGAATCTTCAGAAAATCTCAGTTATTCCAGTAAATTATAGTAGTAATTGGTTGGTTGGTTGGTTGGTTGGTTGTTTTACGGTGTATCAACCCTTTTCGGGTTATTTAATGCCGAATCCAAAGATTTTGAAGAAAAATTTTTTAATAGAATATATGTGTTGTTTTCAATTCGGTTTCTATTTAACCCATAGTTGGAACCCTAACAGGTACTACCACTCCGGGTCAGAGTGGACCTGGGAGCAATGGTAATTAAAGGGTGGCTCCACACTCCCCAAAGCCCACAAGCTGGGGCCTCACCACTGGATATAGTTTAAGGTCATATCCAGGACCAGTAGCAATTGGACTCATAAAAAAGAATTTAAAAAACTGCCTAGCAGATATACCCGATGAATAAAGTACAAAGGAGATACAAACAATTGCATTTAAAGGGGCAATCAGAATCTAAAAAAAAGATCTCTCGATTGGAATGTATGAGATAGCGGGCGAATGTCAGGTGTCTGGTAGAATGCTCTATCCTCTACAGGAACAAAATGGTCAGAAAATTAAAAAAAACAAAAACAAAAAAACAAAAAAAAAAAAACAACAAAAAAAAAACAGGTGGATTTGGTCCCGTAATTAAATAAAGTATTTCTAGAACAAAAACATTCTCTTTCACCATTCACCATTATGGAGAGCACCTGAAGAAGGTCAAAGATTACATCGGCTTAAACATTGTAAGAATAACAACCAAGATGAGAACAGTAATCTGAATAATCGAAAATAAAATAAATTATCAATCCTCATCTAAAAAATTCAAAAACATCATATCAAATCGGTACGGATCCGAATTTATACAAAAATGGAAATGACTTGACGCTTTTTCCATTTCATAAAATCATCACATTTTATATTCTAACGACTATGGTTGATTAAAAAAAAAAAAAAAAAAAAAAAAAAAGAACAAAAACTTTCTTTTTCACCATTCACCAATCACAGCCATTGCGAAGATACACCTGAAGAAGGTTGGAGGTTACATTGGCTAAAGCATTGTAAGAATAATAACCAATAGTAGTCAGAACAATCCAAATAATACAAATTATCAATCCTCATCTAAAAAATTAAAAAAAAAAAAATTATATCAAATCGATACAGACCCGGATTTATACAAAAATGGAAATGACTCAACACCTTTTCTGTTTCATAAAACATCACACAATTTTAAATTCTAACGACTACGGTTCGTTGAAAATAAAAATAATAATTTTTTTTTTTTTTTCACCATTCAGCAATAGCAACCATTAGGAAGATACACCTGAAAAAGATCAGAGGTTACATCAGCTGAAACGTTGTGAGAATAACAACCAAGATGAGAACAGGCGTCTGAATAATCCAAATAATACAAAGTATTCCCAGCTTCAGAACCATGTGAAATAAAAACAAAAAAAATCCTACAAGCGAGGCTTGAACTGTTCAAATTACATAATATCAAGGTAAGTCACCAAACTAAACATGTGCGATGAAATTCTCATATGCTGGTTTAGGAAACAGTGTCAAGATTCAGAAATTTGATCCGGTTCTCACATGACTTGAGCCAGTCAGAACAGCTAATATAGCGATGAATAAAGATGATTTTTTCTAGGAATCAAAGTAGGGTAGCATAATGTTTGAAGTGTTCAAAAACCTTTTTTCCATTAGGATGCTGATAGAAAGTAATGAGCCAGGAGAAGCAATTTACTGGTCGCTTAAATACACAAGTCAATCTCTTGTTATTTGATATTTAGAGCCATTAGTGGATGCGTATGAATTAATATTATAAACTGAAGTACGGTTGATGAAAATAATGTACTGAGAGGATATAACTTTTCAAGGCAAGTGCAATATATGCAGTTCCCATAGGAAATTAATTATTTTAATATTCATTGCGGACTATCGTTATCCATGTTCAAAATTAGACTATATCAGTATTTATTTTATTGACGTTTATGCTAATTCAGTTTATCTTTGTGTGTTTGTTGTATTTGTGCTTTCGTATATTATCATCAAATTCATTGCTAGATATTTCTAAGTTTAAGGTCGAATAAAGAGAGTAGGAGAGAATTAACGCCACATCGTTGAGTTATCATAGTTCTTTTAAGAGTTCTAGTAAAGGGAGACAATTCTGATATTTATTATAACAGCCGATATCGCGGAACATCAATTTCAACAATATGATTCACTCATGTATACGATTAAATTTAATCATTTCAGAAGAGTATATGTTGCGTAATCATGTATGGAAATTAATTAAAGTGGCATTGAAGGTTGAGGACCTACGTTGCATGGCGAAAAATGATATGAGAATGTGTATTGTGAGTCTTAAAGACATGCTTAGATCTGCATTATTTGGATTATTCAAACTACTGTTCTCATCTCGAGTGTTATTCGCACAATGTAACCTTTGACCTTCTTCAAACATATCTTGTCAAACTCGGGAATCTTTTATTAAAATGTGGTTTGGAGTCGGCTTAGAAGCAAATAATAGTTATCAATGCGAAGAAGTATTTGTTAACCTGGTCAAAACGATGATGGAATTCAATAAGAAAAATTAAGCAAGTAGAAATTGAATGGTGATGTATCGGTTATAAGTAAACCAAAGAAATAGATTATTCATATTATTTAGATTCTTCCGACTACTGTTCTCATCTTGATTGTTGTTTTCAAAACGTTTCGATCGATGTAACCTCCGACCTTCTTAAAGTGTATCTTGCTGAACCCAGGAATCTTTCTGTCGAATTCAGGAAACTCTGCCCAAAATTGCGAACGCAACCCTCTATTTAATGGACGGGAGTAACATGCTCTTGTTTCGTCAGCCATGTTCTGATAAAAGTCTTAAGTAATTTGCAATGTATTCTTAGTATCGTCTGTACTGAGTTCAACAAAATAGACCCGAAGAAGGTTGAAGATTTCATCGATCGAAACACTGCGAGAATAACACTTAAGTTAAGAACAGTAGTGCCAATGATGAAAGTTATACATACTTATCGCAAAAATTCAGAAAGACTTAGATCTGATTGCCTCAGAAAAAGATTAAAATCTAGAAGTATAGTGAGATATATACAAAACAAGACTTTGTTGGTATGGTCATGATTGATTTTTCTTGAGTTAGCAAACATAGAACAGTTGAGATAGCAGAAGGTTAGAAAAAATATGAGAGGAAATGACAAGGATGGATTTGAGAGAGAAAGAGAGATAAATAAAGACCTGGCTCTTTTTGTTTTGAAGTCAATTTCTAAAAACCACTCACCATACATAGTCGTCATCATAACTGCACATTATATTTGTTCTGGCTTTTTTGATTTTCTCTTTTTATAAATGCATTAGTTCGTTCAGCTACAGCACATTGGTGTTTTGTAAAATGATTGCTGTGTTACGTATTCGTTGTGACCGGTTGTTCAAAATGCGTTTGTCCAGTCTACATAAATGCTGACATTTACTTTTGTCGCTGGTACGTACGCGCACACACACACACACACACACACACACACACACACACACACACACACACACACACACACACACACACACACACACACACACACCGAAGTAAAAATCACAACACGGGTGATCTATAAAAAAAAATATATTGCTTTTATTTCACACTGACAAATCAGCTTTTGATTATAAATTATTACTAATGTTATGATGTTTATGAAAGGTACGTGAGGTGGGGTGCATGGTTGTGTCGGATATCGGGCAGTGAAGAAATGGTCATACAGCCTCACTCACTCTCTCTCTCTGACTGACTAACTATCTTTTTCTGTTCCTATTAGAATGCTTAATACTTCCAGTGTCTACTGTTTCAATCTTTGACCGATATCTTTTCATATTTCTCTAGGTCAAATTATGCATTCCGTTAGACAATGGTGGAAAGTCCGAAATTCTTCAAATTGAATCCATTTGCATGTGTGCAACCTATCGAATGTTTTTTCTTCTCGGGGTTGCCTGTCAATATCTAACAACTGGTTTGTCTATGAGTTTTTCCTTATGGACTCCAAAATAAGTACAAAAGTTTTTTGAAATTTTACATAAGTGTGCCTTATAAGTCTGGGTGTACTTAGATAGGTTTTGTACTGGAGTGCCCCCACTAATTATCGAAAATCAATAATCAAAAAAAAAAAAACGTTAAAGATGGAACAGTCCGATTAGTACGATTACATAACCTAACATCACAAGTGCATTTGAGAAGTTTTATCATCACACAAACAAATGTGTCCAGCATATAAAACCAACAGTAGGCTCTTTTATATGACAGGGGCACGTTTGAAATGAATGTTTCTGTTTAGAGCATAATTTAACCATTATACTTGATTTTTGTGTTTTAAACTTAATTCAAGCCATTATCACCACACAAGTAGAAAGGCCAGGCATATAAAATATACAATAAGTTCTTTGATATGACTGGTGTACGTTCGAAATGAATGTTTCTGTCTAGAGCACAGTTGACGCATTACTTTTGCATTTAAAACTTTGATTCTAGCCATTATGTATAAAAATAATTTTATAAAATCCATAGTCGTTCTCTACAGTGCAATGTATTATGAACTAAGTCAGTGTGTGGAGGAATGTGAACCTTCCTCCCGGTGGGCTGCGATGGATGCTCAAGTAGACATAGCAATCAATCGATGACAATAAAATATGGGAGAGTGAAACATTCGTTAATCCTTATTAAATCTCGGACAGCTTGTCTATAACTAAATATGACAAAGAAGAAGAAATATAATGTATAATAAATCATTTCTTTAAATTGTTAGATATTATGAATTTTACATATGAATAAACATTGGTAAGTATTGTTAAATAATCATTTAAATATTTATTTCTTGTGCTGCAGAAATTTAAAGAGCTCATTAGTGTGCCGCCATATAAAAAAACATTTGGGAACCACTGGTCTAGATGATTGCATAGCATTACTCTTTTATCAGCCATTACCTGTAAAGGTTGATGGAAGTGTCTGAAAAAAATATCCGTGTGATTTCATTATATTCTGCCACATCTCATTTGTGACTTCCAATCAGTGACGTAATTTCTTGAACACATCAATTTTACTTTTAATTTCTAGCAAGAAATTCTCTTTACTTAATCTACCTACAAAATAAATTTTTATTTTTCTCACATTCATCCAAATATTGCTGCATGTATGCATATATATATATATATATATATATATATATATATATATATATATATATATATTATTCTAGATAGGATAACAATTCCTGCTGGTCGAGAGATTTGAACTCAGCTACGAAGCCACGTTTTACTTCGTTTACTAAGCCCCTATCTTCAGGCCACCAAACAATTGCCATGAGAATGAAGGGAATTAAGAACTAATAAACGCTCAATTCGGGTGCAGACATTAGACAACCCAGAGTGTTCAAATGACAGAAGTCATGAACTGCATAAATACTAGTTGACTGCCTCTTAGTTTATACTTCCCAGAACATTACCTATGCTTAAGTATTCTTAAAGCGGCTTGAAAATTATGATTAAACAATAATTATTCTTTTATACCTACAGACACTAGTATTTTATGCTTACGCAGTCATCAGTATAGGAGGGGACAGTTCCTGCCGGTCGTGAAATTCGAACCCAGGTATGATCCACCTTTGACTCCATTTGTTAAGCCTCGTCGTCTGGACCATCAAACAATTGCCACAAGAATGTAGGGCATTAAGAATTAATAAATACTTAATTCTGGCATGGAATCTCTGTCTCTTTTTCTCTCTCTCTCTCTTTATATATATATATATATATATATATATATATATATATATATATATATATATATATATATAATGATTTTACTTATAATTGTTCCTTCTTTTCTTTTAGTTTGTGTTTTTTTTTAGTGTTTCAACTCTTTTTCAGTCAAAGCAAGGCATATTGCCACTCGGAATGTAAGGAGCTATTATTTGGGATTGTCTCTAACAGAGGACTGTGAGAAGCTAAGCAACGAAATTTTTATTCAGATTACATTTAAACCTCAACAGGTTAGTAGAGTCAGCAAAGCAATGAACAGGGAGGGAATTCCAAAGTCCAGCAGTCAGAGGGAAGAAATTATTACAATAGAATTCTTTTCAGCACTTAGGGACCTCAACAGTGAAGGGGGGTGGTGCTAATTGTTAGTTCAATTGGTAGTATATACGTCGAGATGGCACAAGTGCCATGAGTTCATCAGGGCACATTCCATTAAAGTACTTGTAAAACAGGCAGAGGGATGCAACATTGCAGCGATTGGACAGAGGTTACAGATTAGCCAATAGCATGAGGCTTATTAGATTTGAGATTTTTTTTTGGACCCTTTCTAATTAAGTGAGAGGATAGTGGTAGGACCACTAGCCCGTGGCAATAATATTCCATGTATGGGCGAATTGTAGCTATGTAAAGATATGTCAGAGTGCAGACACATGTATGGCAGCAGCAGCAATAACAGCCAACATGTGCAAATGACCAAATCATGTGTGAGGTGATGTCACAGCAGGGAAGAAGGAAAGTAAAAAAAAAAAGAAAAGACTGGTCGTGTAGTGATTGACACAGATATATTACACACGTAGGCCGAGAGTGACAGGGGAAGATATCTTCTAAACATTGTTCGGCACAGCATAGTCTTGTTAAGCACATTGAAGTATGAGATGACTTTTTCACAAGAGACAAGGCGTTATTCTGAAAGTACCTATAAATAAATGTCTGTTATTCCAACCGGAACAAAAGTGAGTCGAATTCTTTCCTTGTGACTGATTTCATACAACGTGTGGGTCTGTTAAAATGTAATGACACCATTAAAAAAGGTGTATCACGTTAACGAGATATAGCATGTTCTTTAGTGTTAGTAATTTTTTAACATGGTAGTTGAAGCCCACCTACTTTGTGCCAGCCTTGGAAATGTGCTGAATGCATTTGTTCCTATTCATGTTGACTGTGAATGTTAAGACGAGTGTTCAGAAGAATTTGTCTTGCAATTCTTTTTGAAGATTTCTTTTTTCAAAGGGCAATAATTCCTGCATAACACACAAAATTACAATCACAAAAATTAAATCTAATTGATAAATACCAGAGTGAAAAGAATTATAGATTAATTTAGAAAACGACAGAAAATAATATATATATATATATATATATATATATATATATATATATATATATATATATATATATATATAATAGCAAAAGTACCCGTCGTTGACTGGGTTCAAAAACAGCCTACAGAAAATGGACTCTGATTTATGAAAGTATGATAGGTTATGAAAAGGAAGGGTTGTAAAGAGATAGCTTCGACTTTGGGGGTATCAAAACCAAAGCAAAATATGATGAAAGTAAAAAAAAAAAAAATAGATAAAATAGATAAACCCCATAATTTATTATACCGAACCTGTTCACATCGAAACACTTATCACAATATTCTGTGAATATATATTAAAAAATCTTGTTAAACTTTGTGACATATTTCCATTCTATGGAAGTCAGGCACAAACGAACACCCCATAATTTTATTATACCATATTTCTTCAAACTGAAACATAATTATCAAAGTATACTTACGTAGATAGATATGAAAAGTCTTTATTAAAGTTTGTACCTATTTCCATTCTATGGAGGCCAAGCGCGAACGCAGACCCCATAATTTTATTATACCATCCCTATTTAAGTTAAAACATACCTATCAAAGTATTATTATGTACATCTATATCAAAAACACTTGTAAACGTTTTTTTAATTTTTATATTTTTTATTTCCATACTTTGTGGACCAGGCGCGAACGCAGACCCCACAATTTTAATGAATCATCATTATGCCAGATCAAACATACCCATTCCTGTGTCTCGATACATCTATCATATGTGATCAGTTTTCTATAATAGTCAACCATATAGGAGCGTATTCGTGACCAGACACACACACACACACACAGACGTTCTGCTTTATATATATATATATATATATATATATATATATATATATATATATATATATTTAATTTGGAGATAATTAGACCTAGAGTCTAAAGAGCAGAGTTTATTTTAATGTACTAGTAAATGCAGAAAACAGTGCTCGTTGTAATGTAGATATATAATAAGCTCAATAGGTATAGATATCCTAGAGCTATTTTAATATTGAGTAAAATGATTCATAATTTTGAATTAAAAATCAGTTTCAATAGATGTACTGTAACAATGACAAGCTTTAAAAGCGAGCACAAAAAGGATATCTGCCTTACTACAAAAAATGCTAGGTTTATTTTAGTGTCTTTAACCCCACCCCTTTGTTTAAAGAAAATCTTTTTATCAAATTATTGTTCAAGACATATTGTCTATTTCCATAAAAACATCGTTTCCGAAACGAGCGTACAATTACTCCTTGTCGGATAATCAAAATTTTGCATACCTTCTTTACAGGTTTATAATGTTTTATCGAAAATTTGATAAATTTTCAATAATAAGATTTCTCTCTCTCTCTCTCCCCTCTCTCTCTCTCTCTCTTTATATATATATATATATATATATATATATATATATATATATATATATATATATATAAACGCCGCATTTGGTATTGTTATTAATGGATTAAACCTTTTTCTTGGTTCGATCTTCCATTACTAATGTTTGCTTTCAGTTACTTGCCGACCCTCAATCTTCAGCTGACATTATTTTTCTTTCCTTCCTTGGCAGGTTCAAATTAAGTTGTCAACATGGCAGTCAAAAATTTTTTTTTCTTTCCCGTTGTGGGTGGATCCATGAGTCCATGAGTAGGAATTCAATCAAACAAATTAGAAGAAATAAGAAAATACAAACAAAATATGGCGCATTGATGAGATATATATATATATATATATATATATATATATATATATGTATATATATATATAATGTATATATATATATATATATATATAATACTATTCTATTGTTAAAATTTTATGACAAATGGTAAAATAGAACCTATATTTTCAAGTCAATATATATATATATATATACTCAAATTTGCCTACATTTGTATATATAGTGTCATGGCAGGCCAGCTTTAGTTTTGCTGCTTTGGTATGAATTTTGCTTAGGGTTTTCTTTTGCTTTGTTGTCTCACTGTGGCAGTTTTATAAGATCCAAATCTCAGCGACTATTAATCAGAATTTAACAAATGAAGGCTTGTTGGAAAGCTAATGATCTGAATTGTGTAGTGGGCTATGTGAAATTTGACCTTAAAGTCGCACAGTAAGGGGATCATCCATCTTCCAGAGTCTATGTTTGGCACTTTTTACAGCCATAAAACTTTTAGATAATAGTGTAGTGTCTTTCCATCTGCAAAAAATTCTTTAAAATTATCACTATTAAAAGTTTTCGAGGGCGCTGAACACGAAAATAACGTTTGAAATTCCAGGAAACAAGTAGTTTTCAAGATATGAAGAACTTATAGCTTTAAAAAATGGGGGATCACTTTTCTATATGAATTAAACCTAAAATAAGCACCCACTTTGTTGCTACTTTTTTGGGGCAGCTGTTATTTTTTTTAGGAGTGGTGTTTATTGATCAACACAAAAGCTACCTTAAAAAACTTGTTTTTCTATATGTTTTTGTGTGTGCTGAAAATGAATATCGCATTTAAATTATCCGCAAATAAGTATTTTTTTCTGGGTATTAAGCAAAAATATGCGCGCTTATGCATACAACAATAGCCATCACTTATAACATAAATAATTATATTGCTTAATACCCGGAAAAATATTTATTTGTGGAAAATTTAAATGCGATATTCGTTTTCAGAGCACCTGAAAACACTTTGCTATTACACTTTCCTAATACATGTGTATTGAATAGGGCAAAAACCACTAGCATTGCTATCACTGTTGTAAAGAACCAGATGCGTTGGGCAGGTCATTTTGTCCAGCTTGATAACTATTGACTCCCAAAACAGTTGTTTTATGGTGAGCTCCTTCTTGGCAAAAAAACTAGAGACAAACCCAAAAATCATTTTTGGAATAGCAAAAGGGAGGAGAATTTGGTGAGCTTTCATGTCCCTGTTAACAGTTGGGAGTCCTTAGCATCTGATCGCAAGCAGAAGAAGGCAGGGATATACTTAGAGGCAGCCAAGATAGACAGAGTGAAGCTCAAGGGAACATGTAGGAAGCAACAAACCTTGGCACCCAATCATGCAGACCTATGGATCTGTAAGGTGTGTGACCGAGCTCTGTTGTGTAGGTCAGGTTTTGTTAATCATGTAAAGTGCATAAACTAATGACCGTCATCGATATCATGTCTTCCTGAGGGTATGCAAGTCGTTGACAGGACTGAAAAGTCATCTTCAGGCACATGGATGCTCAGTGAGTGAGGGAGTGGCACTCATCTGACAAGACGTCACATCAATATATATATATATATATATATATATATATATATATATATATATATATATCATACCATAACATGTAAGATGAACATATCATAACATACAAGATGAACTGGGGAATAGGGTTGATGATGGGGTTTTCTGTTGGACAGGACGGCAATCACCTCCAAAGATGAAGCAATCATCATATATATATATATATATATATATATATATATATATATATATATATATATATATATATATATATATATACAAGGACATACAGAAGAGTGGGGCTAGAGGTGTCCAAGCATCTTCCCCTTTTATTCCTGTTTTCAGGGGAATGTATTATAAACTTGTGCCTCACCATCTTTATTTTTGCCGTTTTTTTTTTCAGTTGAGCACCTGCCCTGAAAAGTTCTCTGCTCTTCACTGCACGCGCGCACACACACACACACACACACACACACACACACACACACACACACACACACACACACACACACACACACGTGTGTGTATGTATGTATGTATGTATGTATGTATGTATGTATAGTAAGTAGATTTATAAAGAAATCGGATAAATTTTTATATAGGCAACTACCAGGGTATATGAAGGTCAACACTTGTGGATGGAGAATAACAAAATAACAATTCAAGATAAAATAAATATAAATATGGATAAATTTATTCGTCAGTTCAATAAAGAAAACATGCAAATATTAGAATGTTATAGAAACTCTTTATACCATGACGTTTTGAAGCCTAATTCTACTCGCCAGAAAGAGCTAGGTTCGAAAAAAAAAATATATATATAGACATTTAGGCCGTCTAGCATAGGTTACATGAGCTTAGAAATGAAATGTTAATAGTGAAAACAATAAAATATAGGGGAAACAATAGGGATGATGTATAGTCGGAGAGTGGAAGCTTAGGGGAAATAGAAGAGGGGGAGATAATGATGAAAGGATATAAATGCGTCCCATAAAAAAAATAAGGGCGATCTATTCATATATATATATATATATATATATATATATATATATATATATATAATGAATAACAATAAGAGCTTATAGTTCTTAAAAACCGCTAAGGTAGCGGACTCCCCCCCCCCCGCCTAAAAAAACAACAACAACGGCGTTTTGAAGTTGTTAATATCGCTAAAAAATGCCAGTAACAAAATTTTAACTATATATATATATATATATATATATATAACTAATTGATTTACTCACATAAAAATAGTATACGAAAGCATAAATTTATGCGTAAAACTGGATACTAGTAAGCTGATTCGCTAATATCTCAATAGAAGATGCATATATAAAACGACAAACAACCACAAAATTCGCGCATAAGCCTGAAGAGTCCTAGAGTGGATGAAACGCGGAATATTCAGTGTAGCTTAATCGCCATATATATTTTATAACTTACTATATATATATATATATATATATATATATATATATATATATAGAACAAGTAGTTAATAAAAAATGTTAAAAAATGTTTATCACATGTTTATATATATATATATGTTGGGGGGGATATAAGGCAACGAAATGAAGAGAAATGCCAAATCGTAAAAAGAGATTAAGGAAAATAATGATAATTGGATAAAAAGGTATAAAAGAATAAAATTGATGAATGTATAAATCAATTAATCAATAAGGGTTTTATACTCTCCCTGGACTTCAGCAATTTATCTCTGTCCCAAGCTATCCGCTGCCATGTGGGACCCATGTGTTTTATCAGGTCGTCTCTTCACCTTGTTCTTGGTCTTCTCTTTGGCCTCTTATATTTATGAGATATCTGTTTCGTTGTTCTGATGAACCATCTGCTGTCATGTTGTCTGGCCTCGTGCCCTTCTCATCTGTGTTTGGATGCCTTGATGGCAGTATTGTTTGTTGGCGGATCCAGATATTTATCTTTCTGTTTTGTAGAATGATGCTCAACATTATCCTCACCATCTTCCTTCATGCTACTGCCAAGATTCCACTTTGGCAAGACGTCAGGATCTATGTTTCATTATCTTCTTTTTGATTGCTTTACTTGCTTTTCGACTTCGCATGATATTCACTTTCCCAAAAGCTGCTTATCCCAATGCTATCCTTCTCTTTATCTCAGGGAGGAGATCTCCATTTATATTCTTTCCTAAGTAGAAGTAGCTTTCAATTTCCTCGATGGTTTTTCCATCATCAATTATTGGCAGGTACGGGCAAAAATGGGGGACCTAGTTTATCATAATTTTTTTGTAGGTTTCCAACTACTTTTTGATTGAATTTGAAAGATTAGAGATTAAAGGAAAAAAATATTCTTACACGTGAAAAAAAAAAAAGTTATGAAAAATGTTTTCCCAGCGAGCTAACTAAATTCAGCTAAATTTTGAAGTTAAATAAATTAATTGTAAAAACTCCTTTAAAAGATAAATATTAGTTTTCTGGGTCTATTTCAAAGATAACAGAAAGTAAAGTCCTAAGATATTGAATTAAATAATAAAAAAAAACACCTTGTTTGTGCAAAAATAACTTAATTAGCCCTCAAAAAGCAAATAATTTACCGTTCGCCAAAGATGCAAAAAAATAAAGGTTTGTAAACACAATTATAAGGAGGCCCAAAAATTTCAGCCAATCGAAACGCTGTTCCAAAATGAAGTCATGAAAAGGAGGTAGGAGTGTCAGATTTCTTTTTTTTCCCCAGACGTGTATCCATACATTCCTATTCTGAATGTTTGTATCAATTTTTATCATTTTTAAATTTCATTATTTTTTAAGTTCCTGTTTTTAAATTAATTTTTTTAAAATATTATTTAAGTTATATTAAATAAACAATGCTTAATTCAATGGTAATATCGGTAGTTCGAGAAATTCATTTTTCTTCGAGTTATAGCGAATTCAGAATTCATTAATACGGACTTTAGGGGCTTTTTTCGTAATTTTCCTGTAAAAATTATTTTTTTTATTGTTACAAATTACGATGCTTTATTTATATAAAAAAGCAAAAATAAATTCTTGCATTCTTTATTTACTACTGAAAACCATAACTTTAGTAAAGGTATTTTTTGTTTAAATAAAATAATACATTTCCAGTCAGATTTAAATAAAAATAATTAGTTCATTATATTCCGCGATCATCATTTGATAAATACTGAAAATTTCATTAAAATTAGTTAATTTCTTGATTTTTGGTGAATTTTTAAGTAAGGGAGGGGGTCAAAATGTTTATACATTTTGAGCCTCGGCATTCATTTTGCACGTACCTAATTATTGGCGACTTGGCAACGTGCTGGTTTAACATCACCTTCGTCTTCCCAAGATGCATGTTGAGGCTAACCGGTTTGCTCTTACAGTGAATGTCGTTTAGAATGTCATTTAGTTCCTGAGAAGAGTGTGCCATCAGTACTATATCATGAGCAAAGATGAGATGTTACAGATGTTCGCCATCGATGTTGACTCCTCTCACTTAATCAGACTGATTATCACATCCTGGAGACAGACTGTAAAGAGTTTTGGCGAGATGTTGTCACCTTGTCTTGCTCTCCTCCCTAGCTTGATCTTGTTTGCTGTCAAGATGGAGCTTTAGAGTAGAGGTAGCTTCACCATAAACCATAAAAAAACTAAAAAAAAAAACCTTTGGGACCAAAAAGTAATCTCTACTCTTATATAATAAAAGGAACTTTGTCTATGTGTCTGTGTTCCCTATGGACTCGAAAACAGTTGGATCGATTTTTATGAAATTTCACATGAAGGAACTCATGTGCATGGCAGTGTTCTTAGAAAGGTTTTGTATCGGAATGGCTTCGATAAGTATCGATAAGCGATAATCAAAATAATCCAATGAAAGAAGAAACAGGCGATTTTGACTAAAGTTAACACCTTACACAGCCTAACATCACAAGTGCATTTTAGAAGTCTTATTACCACACAAGCTGCTAGACATATAAAATCAACAGTGAGTCCTTTGATATGAAAGGTGCACCTTTGAAATGAATGTTTCTGTTTAGAGCACAATTGGAGTGCATTTTAAACTTTAAGACATTATATATAAAAATAATTTTATAAAATCAACAGTAGGTTCTCTACAGTGCAATGTATTGTGAAATAAGTCATAGTGAGAGGCATGTGAGCTTCCTCCCAATGCACCACAGTGTGTCCTCAACTAGAGTATGTAATTAATCGAATGATTGAAAAATGGGTTTATTTCACAAATTTCGATGACAATAAAAATATGGGTGTATGAAACATTCGTTAATCATCATTCAATCCCGAGCAACGTCGAGTCACCATGCTAGTAAATGATAATCATGTGGCAATCTTGGTGGTAGAATTTACGTATTTCATTGTAGTTAGCCATTTTCCATTAACCGAGATTGTTGTATAAATATTCTTTAATCAAACGAAAAAGCTAAAGAGAGCATTTGGTTGAGTTCATATGTGCTTGGTTAGTTAATCATTTTTGCAGCATATCAATCGTTTTGGTTTATTTAATGTTATATGTTGTAAATAGGTTATTAATGTATATCCCAGTACGTGGTATAAATATTTTAATATCTCAGTAAATAAATAAATAAGAATAAATGTGATATCTAAGTAGATATGTGGGATATTAAGATTGCAATAACTCAGTAGATAAACCGGGTATTAAAATTCTGGTATCTCAGAAGCTAAATGGTGTGTTAAGATTGTGATATCTCAGTAGATATATGGAGTATTAAAATTGTGATAACTTAGTAGAGAGATAGAGAATTCTTTGTACAATAATTTAAAATTGTCATAGACTCTTGAAAATTCAGTATGTTATTCCTATAGATCTTATGAAATGACTCACTAATTTTTATGATTTCAGGTTCAAATGAACAACTACAGATTTTAGCGCGTGGTACAATGGGGGAAGAAGTGGTTGGTTACATTTAATGCAAATAAAACCAAGCTTATATCTTTACATCATCAACGCTCTGATCCTCATCTGGCATCAATTGAAATAGATGGCTCTCGTAAGCTTCTGGGCTTGACCTTTACGCCTGATCTGAAATGGAACACGTACATCAAATCTGTTGCCAAGGTCGCTGGAAAAATGGTGGGATCCTTCTTCCGATCCAGTAGATATCTCACTGCTGATGCAATTCTCTATCTATATAAAAGCCAAGTACGTTCAAGGATGGAGTACTGCTGCCATATCTGGGCAGGAGCTGCTAAAAACAGCCTATCCTGCCTTGACAAAGTACAAAATAGACTTCGTAGCCTAGTGGGGGGGTGCTCTTTTCTCTTCCCTGCAACCTCTCTCCCATAGAAGAGACGTTGTGAGCCTGTCATTGTTTTATCGTTATTTCCATGGCAAGTGCTCGCCTGAACTCCAATCTCTGGTCCCCCTCGCCAATCTTTCACGAAAAATACCCATCTAGTTGAAACCACTGTCAGTAATTTTCCCCACTATTTATCTGTGACTAAATCAAAATGTAGATTCCATGAACAAAGCTTCTTTCTTAGAAGTGCACGCCTGTGGAACTCTCTTCCATTGGCCTGTTTCCCATCTAACTACAACTTGGATGTCTTCAAGTCCAACATAAACAAGTTCCTGATAAACTGCTCCTTTAAGTAAGACACTTTATCAAATCTCCATTATTAGCGATTACTACGATATTGTCCCATTGATTACTGTACACACAATAACCCTTATCCCCGAGTGGCCTCTGGGCCTTGATAAGTGACATAAGCGATTCAAGGAAGGCAGGAAGCCTGTGGGGGATGATAAGAGGTGTGCAAGGGGTAAAGAAGTCAGGACACCAGAGTTGATTGGCCAAATAAAGAATTTCATGGCTAAGGACCGTCGTGTGTATACAGAGACAGTAAGTGCTCAGTTTGATGTCAGTGTGGGAACTGTACATATAATTATTTGCAGGAACTGCAGATGCAGATGATTTTTGCGAAGATCATAGACTATTTGACCAAGATGGGCATCAAGACAGTTCCCCATTCTCCCTATAGTCCAGATCTTGCTCCCTGTGGTTTTTGGTTATTCCCTAAGTTCCAGGAACACCTTAGAGGCTGTCGTTATGAGACAATTGAGGAGATGAAAGAGGCTGTGACGAGGGTCATTGACAGACTCACACAAGAGGACTTCCATAGGGCCTTCCAGAAGTTATTAGAATGGTACATCAAGAGCATTGCAGCCGGAGGAGATTACTTCGAAGGGGACTAGAATTTTATCTGTGCACGATAAATAAAATTGCCTATATGAAAAATGTCTGGAAATTTATTGAAGGCGCCTCGTAAATGTGGTATTAAGATTATGATATCCCATAGTATATATAGGAAAGTCATATGATTGTGATATCCCATAGTATATATAGGAAAGTCATATGATTGTGATATCCCATAGTATATATAGGAAAGTCATATGATTGTGATATCCCATAGTATATATAGGAAAGTCATATGATTGTGATATCCCATAGTATATATAGGAAAGTCATATGATTGTGATATCCCATAGTATATATAGGAAAGTCATATGATTGTGATATCCCATAGTATATATAGGAAAGTCATATGATTGTGATATCCCATAGTATATATAGGAAAGTCATATGATTGTGATATCCCATAGTATATATAGGAAAGTCATATGATTGTGATATCCCATAGTATATATAGGAAAGTCATATGATTGTGATATCCCATAGTATATATAGGAAAGTCATATGATTGTGATATCCCATAGTATATATAGGAAAGTCATATGATTGTGATATCCCATAGTATATATAGGAAAGTCATATGATTGTGATATCCCATAGTATATATAGGAAAGTCATATGATTGTGATATCCCATAGTATATATAGGAAAGTCATATGATTGTGATATCCCATAGTATATATAGGAAAGTCATATGATTGTGATATCCCATAGTATATATAGGAAAGTCATATGATTGTGATATCCCATAGTATATATAGGAAAGTCATATGATTGTGATATCCCATAGTATATATAGGAAAGTCATATGATTGTGACATCCCATAGTATATATAGGAAAGTCATATGATTGTGATATCCACTAGTATATATAGGAAAGTCATATGATTGTGACATCCCATAGTATATATAGGAAAGTCATATGATTGTGATATCCCATAGTATATATAGGAAAGTCATATGATTGTGATATCCCATAGTATATATAGGAAAGTCATATGATTGTGATATCCCATAGTATATATAGGAAAGTCATATGATTGTGATATCCCATAGTATATATAGGAAAGTCATATGATTGTGATATCCCATAGTATATATAGGAAAGTCATATGATTGTGATATCCCATAGTATATATAGGAAAGTCATATGATTGTGATATCCCATAGTATATATAGGAAAGTCATATGATTGTGATATCCCATAGTATATATATGAAAGCCATAATAAACAACATCCTTTTCCTGCCTCCATATTAATTCCATTTATATGTCCCAGAGTTTCTTTATTTTAGTATGGACACAGAAAATACGTTATCCAAGTTTCTCCATGAAAATCGATGATGCCTTCATTATCTTATCTAGGAAGAACAATTTGTACACTGTATATCATCAGCCAAAACAGAAAAGTGTCTAGCATTACCTACGCTTTTCCAAACATTTGTACATACACTTACAAGAGGGCGTTTCAAATCCGAATTATATCGCCTTTCACAATGGTAGAGGTCACACAATCTGTGACATAAGAAGAGATCATAGTATTAAGGTGGAAGGAGAAATTTTTGTCGAATTTCTTTTCACACTATTGGGACCTGTAGAAATTCCACAAGGGACTCATTCATATGTAATATATTGATGTTGGCATTTTGTAGATGTTCAGCATAAATGGAGACGCCCTGATATTATTGTACCTCTTTTGTTAAAACTGCAAAAGTATTTATCTAAGATAGCAGGGACGCCCGATGTAGCCTGGTCATAAAATATGCTTAAATAAAATATTTTAATTCTTGCAGATTTTGTATATATTATTATAGAGTTTAATGTTCTCTCGATTTTAATATATTATAAAATTGTGATTTAAAAAATAAAAAAACATATGTCCATATTACTTGGGTGCATTAGCTTGAATCGAAACCGAAACCAAAACTTATGAGTATATATATATATATATATATATATATATATATATATATATATATATATATATATATATATATATATATATATATATATACCTTAAGTTATTTCAGCTATAATCGAAACCCAAACCAAAACTTACGAAGAATTCTTGGTAAAATTATTTATTACAAGAAATGGTAGTTAATAAAATGAAACTACTCAGAAAATGAATAAATAACACACACGCTATTGTATTAATATATAGATATTGACCTTGAGTACTTATATTAAGTACAATATTTAGTTTGCCTTTTTTTCTTTCTCATCTATAAATATGATACGAAAGTAGAAAAGGCACTTGTGGATGCTCTTTTAGAAACATTGTCACCCTTGCTTGGCTTATTTTGTCCCTCAGTCCTCATCTCTCATGAGCGATGTTTCTTATAAAGGGGGAGAAAATGCTGTTCAGCAGTTTTATATGAGTAGTAATTGGAGGGAACTTTCTGAGACATTTCTTTCTTTTTAACTCCACTCCTACACTTGTTGCTATATCACTGATAAGGGTACTGGAGGTAAACGGTTTAACTCCACTTAATGATCAGGGTCCTGAACCTTGCTATTACTCCCAAGATGGCTGTTCTATCAGCAGGTGCAAACTACTGGGGCTGCTGTATTGCCATTTGGTGAATGGAATCTGGATCATGCAGTGGGACCTCGATGCCATATCTTTCTTTCTTCCATTCCATACTCTTCTCTAAAGAATTCTGCTGATGTGTTCCACAAAACTTCCAAACCTCCATATATGAATAGAAAAAATAATTTTAAAAAGATCAAATCCAGAACCTAAATATCCAATATAGACCCCTTCTACATGATCTCCTTCTCCAACGTGAGGGGTCTACGTTCCAATGTTCCAGATGTTGAAATCATGGGAGACCAAACCTGACTTGTTCTTCTTTTGCGAAATTGACTCAACTGTTTACTTAGATGGTTTCTCGATGAAATGTTATTCTAACTTAACATCCAAATCTGACCCCCAAGACCATCACGGACATAGAATATTTGTTGACATAAGAGATGGCTTCCTCTGCGCCAAGGACATTTCCAAAGATGTAAACTACCCTAGATATGCTTCCGAGTAGCACTTAGGGTGCTGCTTTACTATTTGCTCTATACTGTCCTCACAATGATAGTGTTACAATTTTTTTAAGTATTGCAGAACAAATTGACCAAATCCTGACTGCCCATCCCTTAGTCAATATTCACGTCTGTGGAGATTTTAACGTTCACAATGCTTAATGGCTGGTCCACTTGAACACAACAGAATATGAAGAGAGGTTCTATCATGATTTCTCCCTTGATCTAAACTGAATTGTTGATGAACTCACTCGTGTCCTGATGATGGACAATTTGCAAGCCTTCTAAATCTCTTCCTAACCAATCTGCTGGAATCCCATGATCACTTGGTTGTCTCAATTGTCCCTCTCCATCGGACTGTGTATCACTACTCAATGGCTGTCTGAGACAGTTTCTGTACATTTATATCAGACATACCACCCACGTCTCATGTTTAAAAAGGGTGTGTCCTCTATAGCATCTGACCTGGTAGATTGGATAACTAATGACATAGACAGCTATATACCCTCTAAAATATTTCAACTTAAATCAAAGTCAACCGTGATACACCTCTGAATTTGCTGCTGCCATTGCACATAGAAATTATTATTTTAATTGCTTTAAGCAAAACAGATGTTCACAAACTAAAGCTACCCATAGGACTGCTAGCAACCACAACAAAAAGTTATAGAAAATGGAAGGAAGACTTTTGCCCTAAATGACAAGTCTAAAGTAGCTGAGCAGAAGCTAGATTCCCACAAGCTTTGGGGCATAACAAAGAGGATTCTGAACAGATGTGTAACTTCCATCCCATCACGAACGGATCTGAGACGATTATGTTAGCTTCTGACAAAATCAAACTTTGCTAAGTACTTTGTATCAAAATCCACCCTATCTGATAAAGGTCACCCATCCTCTGAATTTCCTCCCAATACTGATAATACTCTGATCGACATCCATATATCTGTATAAAATGTTTCCAGATCAAGAACCTTGCTTCTCGCAAAAGAACTGGCTCTAACAACATTCGAATCATTGTGTTCGAAAAATGTAAATGGAAGTAGCTCCTTAACTAATAAAGCCATGAGAAAGTTGTTTGAGTCCATGATAAATAAAAAAGTTGTCAATGACAATAACAAAAACGACCTATTCAGCAACATGCAATACGGATTCCATTCTGGGGGATCAACAGTTGATATGCTAATGGTAATATCACACAGGATCAGGGAATCTATTGACGATGGCTTCTTTCTAGGACAATAGTTCTTGGCATATCTAAAGCATTTGATTGGCTTTGGCATAAAGGTCTACTTCATAAAATTTTCAGCTACAGAATAGCTGGAAACATCTTCTGAATCATAAAATCCTTTCTCTCTAAAAGGTTTATTAAAGTAGTCATTGATGGGCAGAAATCCGAAGCTCACAGTATTAATGCTGGAGTACCTTAAGGATGCATTCTAGGCCCAACTCTCTTCCTGATCTTTATCAACAATCTCCCAAATCACATTCTTCACTCATTCGTGGCAACTATGGTAACACTTCTAAGGCAATCAAAGATCAGGGTCTTGCTGATTCTCTCTCCTTTCACCTAGAGCAAGCAGTGCAATGAGGTAAGAAATGGCTAGTTATTTTTAATTTATCTAAAACCAAACTTCTATCTTTTCACTATGAATGCTTTGATCCCCACTTGCCCCAGTTAAAGTAAACGGCTCCCGTCTTGAAGAAGCACACTGCTTCAACAAATTTCTGAGATTGACCATTACCTCCCGAGCTGAAATGGAAGACCTAATCAGATCCTTTGCCAAAATCACTGGAAAAATGGTGGCATCATTCTACCATTCCAGAAAGAATCTCATTCCTGATGCTATCCCAAATATATCCTAAGATGGAGTACTGCTGCCATATCTGAGGTGGAGCTCCCAAGAGTACCCTTTCTTACCTTGACAGGGTACAAAGCCGAAACAAAAAATTTAGTTGGCGAGGGCAATTTCTCCTCCCTACTTCCTCTTTCTCACAGAAGAAACATTGTGAATCTGGGTCTACTTTATCATTACTTGAATGGTAGGTGCTCAGCTGAGCTCTCATCTATGGTCCCTCTTCATAAAAAGTTTGCAACAAATACTCACCTGGCTGCAACAACTGCCAACAACTTCCCGCACATTGTATCGATGCCTAGAACTAAACAAGAATTTTATGAGCAGAGTTTTTTTTCTCCCCAGAACTGGTAACCTGTAGAATACAATACCGTGTGTCTGCTTCCCGAATGACTACAATATAGTTGTCTACAAATCTAATGTGAATAAATTTCTATTGAGCTGTCTTCTACAATAATGTATGCCCTACCCAGATTACTATAACTGATCATGTTGTCTCACTATCTATTCAACACTTAACCCTTATTCGAGAGTAGCCTCCAGGCTTTGATAAGTGTTGACCTCCAAAGTAAAAAAGGTATATAACTGCATACAACGTTATTGCCAGCCAGTGTGTGGTCGGTGCAGATCACTATCAGCATCAACTGCTCCCACTGTTGCCACTACCACCACCGCCACAATCACTACCACTACTCTGTCGCCACCGCCAGTCCCACTATCACCATCACCACTGTGATCATCACTACCACTACCACCAACATCACATCCACTGACACCACCATTAAAGTAACCACCATCACCACCGCCAGTACCACCATGACCACCATGACCACCACCTTCACTGCAACTGCCATCACCACTGCCACAGTCGCAACCACCACCACCACCACCTCCATCTCTACTGCAACTACCAATTGCTACCATTGCCACAATCACTACTAACACCGCCACTGCTACTGACTACCGTCACCACCACTATTATGTAAAATAATCAAGTAGTTTCATTTTTTAAATAAAAATAACGTACTTGTACAGTATAGTACCCATATGAAAAAATACAGAAAATTTTACTTGTAACGTCCATAAAAGTTTTTAAAACCGAAAATCACATCAAATCATCGAATAGTATGACTTTTCATTGTTTTCTCATATAGGTAGAATACTGTACCTTATTTCTCATATAGGTAGAATACTGTACCTTATTTCTTGGCTAGTATACTGTACAAGTACCTTAATTCTTCCCCATATTATTGTGAAAGCGGGTGGAGGGAACAGAAGGTGTATAAGGAGTCAGTTACGGAAATTGCTGAAGAAGTTTACAACCTGAAATCACTTTATTTCATATATATTTTTAAGAGAGGGGGGGGGGCTATAAGGAGTCAATCCCGGAAATGGTTGAAGCAATTTTGATCTAAAATCACTCTATTTCATCTAAAACATTCAGACATTCAATTTCATAATCAATTAAGAATATTTATCTTATGAAATATATATATTTGCAAGTGTTGCCATATAATCTGCCAACATCCTACATTTATTTTTTCTTTAACCAAATCTCACCAATCGCACGCCTTACTGATTCATTCCATTTTCTTACCGCTATGAAAAAATTGCTAAAGTTGACATGCAACATGTTGCAATCAAATCTTATTACTTACATGCCAAATTATCAAATTATTAAGAACCGATTGTGACATAGTTATTACTTACTGATTTACAAGTCACTTGGATTAAATTATAACCTCTAGAAAAAGGGATGTCTTACTATAGTTCTATTTCTTGTAATAATATATCTCAAACAGTTTTCCCTATTTGGTTAGAAAAATATCTATTTTTTAATTCACGGAACCATGAATGGTTAGATCATGCTGTCGATTCTGTTGTTGACCGACAGGGGTGGATGGTTTTGATGCGAGATGTGGTTAACATCATCGGGGCCCACTCAACCCATCCTGAGTTAATGCCGTTACAGGTACAGAGTAATATTACACTGATTATTCTATTGTTTGCTTATGTGATGATGTTTTCAACTACCATGGAATTTCCATGGGTTCTGCTAGTTTGTACTATTAATATGAGGAAGGATTGCACAAAAAATATTATATGAACATTAATAACAATTTTCTTTTTCTTGTGATACTGAAGCAAACAAAAAAAAATGAACAATGTCCAATATTTTATTAGAATAGATAAATCTTTGAGTAAATTATGTGTTAATTGGAACTGAAAATAATAAATGGAGTAGGATTTTAATTTGGCTTCACCATTCCATAGTCTATGGAAATATCCATTAGACCCAAACTCTTAATAATTGTAGTATTTGTCCTCCTTTTAAATTTAAGAGACAGTGGATGCCACCTGTAAGTGCGTCTGCATATGAAGTCTCTAATGAAGTAAAAGTTGTATAATTTTCAACTGCACATATCTTGAATCCGCATTGCTTGAGTCCAATGGCAAAGAAAAGTTCAGGGTGAGTGAAAACAATACTAAGAGAAGAGTCTAGACTACCCTACTATTTTATCCATAGCTGAAAGGAAGATATATAGATTCATACCTTTTTAGAAGGGTATTGAGGAAAATTATGCCATTACACTGGTAACAAACTACATCATACCACTCCCACTAATTGTAATAAAGAAATATTAACTATTATTGTAAAAATGGTAATAATAATTATAATAATAATAAGAAGAAGAACTTGGTTCACTCCACCAATCATTCTCATATATAGTATAAAGTTTTTCATCTCTTAATCGACAATCATTCAATCTTGTTAACTTTTATGTCGAGTGGCTTGTGGCCTTGATAAATGTTGACTTATTTATGAAAAAAAACTTAAACTTAGAACCCCATCTTCCAACGTAGACCCCTACTACCAGGACTCCTTCTCCAACATCAGGGGTCTACGTTCCAACCTTCCAGAGGTTGAAACCCAATTACAGGAGACGAAACCGGACATATTATTTCTAAGCGAAACTGGAATAGGGCCGACCACTTCCCTAGATGAGTTCATAATTAACGGATACTCTAACTTAACAGCTTAATCTGACCCCCAAGATCGCCATGGGCATGGAATATGTGCCTACATTAAAGATGGCTTCCCGTGTGGCAGGGATATCTCTAGAGAAGATCCTAATTTACCCTATATGTGCTTCAGGGTTGCACTTGCTAACACCACTTCATTTATATTTGCCCTCTATCGGCCCCACAATAGCAGAGTTACTATCTTTAAGAGCATATCTGAGAAAATAGACTACATCCTGTCTGCACATCCCTTGGCTAACATCCACATCTGTGGTGACTTCAACGTCCATAACGTGGAATGGCTGACCCATTCAAATAAGACAGACGATGAGGGGAGGTTTTGTCATGATTTTGACATTGCTTATGACTTCACTCAGATTGTTCGCGAACCCACCCGTGTGCCCGATACACCCAGTCAATATGCAAGCCTCCTAGACCTTTTTCTCTCAACTTCCCCTGAGCTATGTTCATGTTCGTTCATTCTCCTCTAGGATCCTCCGACCACTCCATCGTATCAGTTAAGATAAAAACGAAATGTAATAAGTCCCCAGACGTACCCCTCCACCGTACTGTATACTGATACTCTATGGCTGACTGGGATAGCTTCTGTATATTCATATCTGATTTACCTCTGCACTCCATGTTTAAAAAGGAAGTGTCCTCTATAGTATCAGATCTGACCGAATGGTTAATTGTAGGTATAGACCAATTCATACCATCTAAAAAATTCCAACAAAAACCTAACAGCCAGCCATGGTTCTCCCCAGAATGTGCTGCTGCTATCTCGCACAGAAATCACTTTTTCCATAGCTACCAACGTAATAGATGAACTGAGACTAAAGCTGCTTTCATGACTGCCAGTAACCATTGTAAAAGAGTAATAAAAAATGCAAGAGAGCTATATGCCCAGTCTGTTAAATCCAAGGTAGCTGATCAGCAGCTTGGTTCCCACCAGTTTTGGCAAATAACAAATAGGATCCTGAACAGAAGTGTGCGTTCTATCACAACCATTATCAATGGACCAGAGGTCATCTTGTCAGCGTCAGACAAGGCCAAACTATTTGCAAAGAACTTTGCAGCTAATTCTACCCTATGCGACGAAGGCCATCAACTCCCCATATTTCCTCCTATAACACAGAACACGCTAGGTAATATACAAATATCCGTGCATCAGGTCGCCAAGCTAATCAAGAACCTTGATTCCAGTAAAGCAACTGGCCCTGACGGCATCCCAATTATAGTGTTAAAAAAGCTTCAACCAGAACTTGCTCCCATACTTACGAAACTGTTTAAGCGCTGCCTATAGGAGAAGTGCTTTCTGACTCCCTGGAAGACCTCATCAGTTTGCCCTGTATTTAAGAATTCAGGTGATAAGTCATCTCCCTCTCAGTACAGACCAATAAGTCTCCTGTGTGTTATGAGTAAGTTGCTGGAATCCATATTAAATAGAGAAATAGTCAACCACCTTAGCAGAAACAACCTTCTTAGTGACACACAATATGGTTTCCGCTCTGCAAGATGTGCTGACGGTTATATCTCACAGGATTAGTGAATCTCTTGACAAAGGCTTCCTTTCTAGGGCAATTGCTCTTGACATATCAAAGGTCTTCGGCAAGGTATGGCATAAGGGTCTACTTCACAAGATTTCCAGCTACGGTATAACTGGAAATGTTTTCTCAATCATTAAATCATTTCTCTCCGATAAGCTCATAAGAGTAGTGGTCGATGGACAAAAATCGGAGGCCTGCAGTATTATTGCTGGAGTCCCTCAGGGGTCAATCCTGGGCCCAACTCTCTTCCTGATCTACATCAATGACCTCCCTAAACACATACTTAAATCATTCGTTGACATCTATGCTGATGACACGACCATCTACGGCAACACATCAAAGGCTGTAAATGACAAAGTTCTCTCTGGTTCTCTCTCCTCTGATCTTGAGCGCGTGGTTCAGTGAAGGAAGACGTGGCTGGTTATCTTTAATGCATCTAAAACCAAACTCCTATCCTTACATCATCAACGCTCTGATCCCCATCTGGCATCAATTGTGATGGATGGCTCTCGTCTGGGAGAGGCCCCATGTTTTGACAAGCTTCTGAGTTTGACCTTTACTCCTGATCTGAAATCGAACACGTACATCAAGTCTGTTGCCAAGGTCGCTGGAAAGATGTTGGGATCCTTCTACCGCTCCAGAATATATCTCATTACTGATGCAATTCTCTATCTATATAAAAGCCAAGTACGTCCAAGGATGGAATACTGCTGTCATATCTGGGGAGGAGCTGCTAAAAACAGCCTATCCTGCCTTGACAGAGTACAAAATAGACTTCATGGCTTAATGGGGGATGCCCTTTTCTCTACCCTGCAACCTCTCTCCCACAGAAGAGACGTTGCGAGCCTATCCTTGTTTTATTGTTATTTCCATGGCAGGTGCTCGTCTGAACTCCAATCTCTGGTCCCCCCCTCACCAATCTTTCACGCAAAACACCCGTCTAGCTGAATCCATTGTGAAAAATTTCCCCCACTCTTTATCTGTGCCTAAATCAAAACGTGGATTCCATGAACAAAGCTTCTTTCTTAGAAGTGCACGCCTGTGGAACTCTGTTCCATCCGCCTGCTTCCCACCTGACTACAACTTGGATGTCTTCAAGTCCAACGTTTACAAATTCTTAATGAACCGCCCCCTTAAGTAAACACTTCATCAAATCTCCACACTAACGTAATGTACTTGCAATAACCCTTATCCCTGAGTGGCTTCCGGGCCTTGATAAGTGGTGACCACTGTGTAAAAAAAAACAAAACAAAAAAAAAACAATTTAGATAACGATTACAAGACGGTCTTATTTTTAGTGTTTTGACTAGTATTTAGATGAATATTAATTCTTTGTGCAACATTTTCGATACACTGTATTTTGTTTTAAAGGAAATGTAAATTGAATAAGAAATAGATTTGTTTTTCGTTTGCTCATTTCGAATTAAAATGACGACTTGCAAAGCTGTTCTAATTCCTCAATT
This sequence comes from Euprymna scolopes, assembly GCF_053919585.1. Taxonomy (NCBI): domain Eukaryota; kingdom Metazoa; phylum Mollusca; class Cephalopoda; order Sepiida; family Sepiolidae; genus Euprymna; species Euprymna scolopes. Next base: position 30,826,441 of record NC_136484.1, on the reverse strand, counting down.
TTATTTCAAACAAGAATTAAATAAACACCAATTATAAATATCTGCCAGCGTTTTTCTCTTATCTCTTCCTCAGTTTCATTTTCTTCTTTCTCTACATTTTCTTTGCCTTTTCTATTTCTTCTTTCTCCTTTCTTTCTTTCTTTTTTATAGTTCTTTTTTATTTCTTCTTTGTCAGCCTGGGGCTCTTCTTCTTTTTTTCTTTTTCTTCAGATAATTTAATTAGAAAATAGTGAATCTAATTGTGATTAGGCAAAATTGGAAAGCAATTGTGATGGCCTCGTTTTGACCAAAAATAAAACTGGAGTCAGAATTAATGAACCTTGAGAACACAAAACGTTATCGAACTTTTATTCCTTCTTTTTAACAATGTTTTCAGTTTGAACTCTTGAAAACAAGCTTTATTGCTTCTACCAGTATTTCCTCATCATTAATTGAAAAATAAAACAAACTAAATCACATAATGATCAAACTATCTGCCTTCCTTTTTAACGGTTGTGGATAATCCTCTGTCTTCAAGGATTTAGATTAACTATTGACCCCAAAAGAGATTTATTACAAGAAGAGGATCCCAGCTCATGGCTCATCACACATCTGACCAATCACAGCCCTGCACAGAATAAATGTTTAAAATGTTTCGACTTGCTTGATCGTTTCTCTAATTGTTCGACCGCTCAATCTTCTCATTATTTCGAACATTTTACTTGCTCTAATTCTGTCGCCATTATCACAGGAAAATCAAAATAAATAGGAAAAATAAATCTATATATTAATACGATAGCATGTGTGTTATTTTGTGTGTCACGCTTACATCTTTTTTCTTCCGAGTGACTTTTGTTTAATTGTTATGACCTTCCATTTCTTGTAATAAATAATTTTACTAAGAATTCTTCATAAGTTTTGATTTTTGTTTCGATTATAGCTGAAGGAAATTATATATATATATATATATATATATATATATATATATATATATATATATATATATATATATATATATATATATATAGCCTGGTCATGAAATATGCTTAAATAAAATATTTTAATTCTTGCAGATTTTGTATATATTATTATAGAGTTTAATGTTCTCTCAATTTTTATATATTATAAAATTGTGATTTAAAAAATAAAAAACATATGTCCATATTACTTGGGTGCATTAGCTTGAATCGAAACCGAAACCAAAACTTATGAGTATATATATATATATATATATATATATATATATATATATATATTATTTCTTTATAAGTTTTGGTTTCAGTTTTGATTTAAGCTGATGCACCCAAGTCATATGGATATATTGTTTTTATTTTTTAAATTACAACTTTATAATATAAAAGAATCGATAGAAAATTGACTGTATAATAATATATATAAAATTTGCATAAATTAAAGTATTTTATGACCAGGCTACGTCGGGTGTCCCTGCTAGCTTAGATAAATACTTTTGCAGTTTTAACAAAAGAGCTGCAATAATATCAGGGCGTCTCCATTTAAGCTGAATATCCACAGAATGCCAACATCAATATATTACATATGAAAGAGTCTGCTGTAGAATTTCCACAGGTCCCATTAGTAAATAAATAAAAAATCTTTTTCTTCACTGGAGAAAGAAAATGCTTTCAAGTTTGTGCAAGGAGTTGCTTTGGGATAGATTAATAAATAGATGAAATAATAATAATATAAAATAAGTGAGATGATCGAATGTGAAAAAGATATTTGCTTGGTACCGAGATCAAATGAATACTGAAAAAAAAATGAACTGACATGTAAGTGTAAATTCAAGAATTCTCAACCAATGAGAATGATTACCGTTCGTTTGAAACAAATTATGTTAAAGCCTCTCAAAGTCTTAGCTCAAGGGTTGGCAAACTACGACCTGTGTACTAGATTTGGCTTGCAAAAGCATTTGGACTAGCATGCGAACCTGATTACCAATGATTTTGTTTTTAACATGAGAGATGAGGCTTTTGAATTAAAGAAAACGCCTGCTATAATCTTCCTCTGATCTACCTTGCAAAATTTGAATACTATGACTGCAAAAATAACACTAAAAACTTAATTACCTTTGTTTCTGCATAAAATATAAAAATAAACATGAAACACAAACTGAGAGCTAATTTGACTGACCGACCAGCGACAGACATTGGGCAGGGACAGCTTCAAAGGGACAATGTTGTCTCAGTCAGCTTTCTATTTCATGCCTCATAAATGTATGGATGTTACTGCCTGTGTACGTACATATGTGTATATGCTTGAAACTATTTGTACTAGTAATTATATGTATATGTGTTTCATTTTTGCTTGTTTGTGTGTGTGGTTCGTTGTAGTGCAATTTTTAATGGCACTTTCAAACATACACGTTATAATTTCATCCATTTCACTTTGGTTGATTTTTTTTCACTTTGAAGTATTTTGACGTTCCTTGATGAAAAACTCGTTTTTGTTAGGTGTTTTAAAAAAAAATATTTTTTTAAATTTTAAATTTTCCTTTGTTTTTCTGATTACTCAATGTTTTTAATCATGGTTTTAAATATTTAGGATGACAGGAGTCTTCATATGTCAGTTTCTTATTTTTTCATTAATGACCTTCACCTGGTCCGGAACCCGTGATTATAACATGATTTGTCTGCCTTAGCTGATCCAATTAATAACCAATTAATAACCAGAAACAGAGAGTTCTTCTATCTGACATACCCATGTCAGTTGCCATTTCACAGAGATGAGAAGAAGAAGAAGAAGAAGAAGAACAACAACAACTCGTTCAACAAAGAAAAACGACACACCCAAGAATCATGATTTGTGTAACACAGTAACTGTTTAAATAAGCTGCTACTGATCTTCTCTCTACAATTGCAGTCTAATGAAAAAGGTAATGACATACAACACAGGCACATAGACACACACATACACACACACGCACACACACACATACATACACACACGCACACACACGCACACACAAACACACGTGCACACACACAGACACACGCACACACACACACATGCGCACACACACGTACACACACACACACACACACACACACACGCGCGCACGCACACACACACACACACACACACACACACACACACACTTGAACTCTAAACACTCTCGTGCATGTTTCTAACGCTCATGCCTTTTTACCACTTCAAACCTTCTGCAAATCAGAACATTTAACTTATCAAGACAAGCATGAGCAATTTTCCTGCACAAAATTTCCTTATTTGCATTATTTCAATTCATCGGACTACTGTTGCCATCCGTACTGTGATTTTTTCAACGTTTTGGTCGATGTAATCTCCGACCTTCTTTAGGTGTATCTTGTCAAACTCAGAAATGTTTCTGTTGAACTCAGGAATTTGGACGGAACTTTGAATGGGACCATGGCTGACGGAACAAGAGCATGCAACCCCCATTAAGTAAATAAAGGGTTCCGTTTCAAATTCCGTCCAAATTCCCGAGTTCATCAGAAACATTCCCAAGTTCGACAAGATACACCTGAAGAAGGTCGGAGGTTACATAGACCGAAACGTTGTGAAAATCACACTCAAGATGAGAACAGTAGTCTGATGAATCCAAATAATACAAATAACCAATCCTCATCTAAAAAATTGAGGAAATATCCTTAATCCTATTGCATTATATAGTAGATATATAAATATCTTCTTTTCCCTAATCATGCTTTTATCTCTATCATTCACAAATTTGTGCATAATTGCATTAGTTAATATCGGTAATGAAAAGGAGAATAACGCACACACTTAGAAAATGTTTAATTAGAGAAAAAAGTGTATAATTATAAGATATTGGTGTTTAATTATAGGGTCTTAATGTTTACTTATCGGGTTTTAAAATGATAAAATTTGCTTACATCTTCTTGTAGGATCCCTGTAACAACTATTATGAGAATTAATTTTTATGGTTCTTGAGTTAATTTAACTGAAATTTTAAAATACTTTCAAATTACAGATTGTATAATATATATATATATATATATATATATATATATATATATATATATATATATAATTTAAAGGAGAGTAGAACAATAGTCTAAAGAGCTGAGTGTATTTTAATGTAACAGTGAAATTACTAGTTTGATTAAAATACAGGAAATAGAAAGAGCTCGTTGTAATTTAGATATATAATAAGCTCGATAGTTAAATGTCCTAGAGCTAATTCAATATTAAGTAAAGTGATTTATAATTTAAAATTTAAAAATCAAATTTTAATTAAATTAAAAATCAGTTTCATAAGAAGGAACAACAACAAAATCAATTATCTGTACGATCGTTTCGGAAAACAATGCTTTTTATTGTGGTATACATCAAGTTATGTAGAATAATTATATAATTATTCTACATAACTTGATGTATACCACAATAAAAAGCATTGTTTTCCGAAACGATCGTACAGATAATTGATTTTGTTGTTGTTCCTTCTTATGAAACTGATTTTTAATTTAATTAAAATTTGATTTTTAAATTTTAAATTATAAATCACTTTACTTAATATATATATATATATATATATATATATATATATATATGATTTAACTGAAATTTTAAAATACTTTCAGATTACAGCTTGTATAATCCTGGAAAATTAAACGCCATACAAATATAAGTATCAATACCTATAAGACAATCCCAATCAGATAAAAAGCTCAATATAGTATAGATAAAAATTTTGGAATTAAATTCAGTAAATTAAAAAATTGACAGCAAATTTTTTGTTCGACAAGGAATACAAAATATTAATATATATATAATTTATATATATGAAAAGTGCTTGCCAACACCTTGGAAAACTTCATCAGTCTGCCCCGTATTTAAAAATTCGGTGATCGATAATCTCCCTCTCAGTACAGACCAATTGGTATCCTGTGCGTCATGAGCAAGTTCCTGGAAGCTGTGATAAACAGAGAAGTGGTCAATCGCCTCGGCAAAAATAACCTGTTCAGTGACATGCAGTATGGTTTCCGTTCTACAAGATCCATAGCTGATATACTAACTGTTATATCACACAGGATTAGTGAATTGCTTGACGGAGGCTTTGTCTCTAGAGCAATAGCTCTTGACATATCAAAGGCTTTTGATAGAGTGTGGCATAAAGGTCTACTTCACAAGATCGCCAGCTATGAAATAGCTGAGAATGTCCTCTCAGTTATAAAATCTTTTCTCCCTGATAGGCTTTTAAGAGTAGTTGTTGATGGGCAGAAATCAGAAATTCACTGTATTAACGCTGGTGTTCCTCAGGGTTCGATCTTGAGTCCAACCCTGTTCCTGATCTTCATTAATGATCTTCCAAATCACATTCTTAGGTCATTCGTAGATATTTATGCAGATGATACAACAATCTATGGCGACACTTCAAAAGCCAACAATGACAAAAATCTTTCTGATTCTCTCTCTTCTGATCTTGAGAACGTAGGGCAATGGGGAAAAAGGTAGTTGGTTAATTTTAATACATCCAAAACCAAGCTTATCTCCTTTCATAATCGCTCTGATTTCCACCATGCCTCAATTGAAATGAATTGCTCTTGTCTTGGGGAAGCCTCATGTTTTGACAAGCTTCTGGGACTGACCTTCGTTCTTAATCTGAAATGGAATACATAGATCAAATCGGTTGCCAAGATTGCTGGAAAGATGGTCGGATCACTCCATTTAGTATCTTACGGCCGATGTGATCATCTGTCTGTATAACAACCAGGTGTACCCTATAATGGAGTACTGTTACTATGTCTGGGCAGGAGTTGCTCGACACACCCTATCCTGCTTTGATAGAGCTCAAAACCGGCTTTGAAGCCAAGTAGGTGATGCCCTTTTTTCTTCCCTGCAACCTCTTTCCCACAGAAGCGACGTCGTGAGCCTGTCTCTTCTCTATCGCTATTTTCATGGTAAGTTCTCATCTGAACTCCAATGATATGGCCAGACCACCTAAGCTGTGACTGGATGAGGAGGAATGTTTCAATAGTTCCAATCTTTCCAAGAACTTCATAATTTAAGACTTTATTTGGTTGATAATTTCATCATTCAGTCGTGTATGTATTTCAAATTTATATTCCCATCGGTGTAGGAAGTGGTAATTACTATTGAGGCATGAACTTATGACTGTACAACTGCATATGTGTCATTTCACAGAGACTGACCCGGTCACATGTGTTATTTTGGATTTTTTTTTTTCATCTAGACAAGTTGCTCCACCAAGTCTTTAGAGTAGTGTCTACTAGACTACTCAGATAAGAGATATTTATCCTAAGACAATAGGTCGAGTTCAACTAAGCTAAAAAAAAAACTTAGAATGCCTTTTAACTTAATGTTTCCTAAACGCACGCAAATCTCTGATCTATATTTATATGCATGGAAATCTTCTTGTGGAACTCGGAAATTGGCATGGAATTTTTAACAGAAGCTATTAATTCATGGAGGTAGCATGCTCTCGTTCCATCAGCCATGATTGGGTAGAACTTTGCAAGTAATTCGCAATTGTTTTTTGAATGTTGCCCATACTGAAGATTGAACCTTCAACCTCCAGAAGAGTGTTAATAACAACAGAATTTTACCGCATACTTTAGCCACAAGTCTGTGATGCCACAAGTCCTTGTGAAAGATTCCTGAGTTTGACATGATACACCTAAAGGAGGTTGGAGATTACATCAACCAAAACGTTGTGAAAATAACCCTCGAGATGAGAACAGTAGTCCAAAGAATCTAATAATACAAATATATAAAACTGTTCTGTCAGTTGAACATGTTTTAATCTTTTATCCACAGTACCTTATTAATGCATGTAGCACTTGTTAAATGGTGACCCCATTTATTTTAAATCATTTTTTTTATTTTCATACATGTTTTTATCCATTTTCTTTATTCGCCATTTTATAGTATTATACTAATTGTCAGCGTAGTTTTTAGTGCATTTTCATCGTTTAGCCTACGTCGACTCCATCAACGTTTAACTCTTGCTATTACTGTAACAGAGAGCCAATGTGCATATGGTGGCTATATGCAAATACCGAGCCATGTACGAAATAACGTCACAATAAGGGGGGGGGGAAGACTACAAAAAAGAGAGAGAGAGAGAGAGAGACGTCCAAGAGGAGAGAGATCAGTAGGAAGGAACATGATCATGTTAGAAACGTGGGTGACATCACAGCCGTAACGAGAAGTCATACATGGCGGAAGAATGAGGAGTAAAGGTCTTTTTAAAATCTGAAACAGGAGTTGAAGTTTTTTCCTATTCTTTGTCTCCTTTGCGACTGAGTCTAAAACGTGTTGGGTCCCGGGGGGTCTCAATTATAATGTGTGTAATGTTACATTAAACCAGCACCAGTTCTTTCCTCTGCTCCAATGATATCATCAGGATCACAGAACTTTAGAACAACCTCATCAATGATTCACAAAAGAATGAAAATTTGACTGTATTTAAGTTTAGACCAGGCTGACACATACGTTGTTGCTGTTAAATAAAAATTCTATGAGGGGCGTTCCAAAAGTTATGCCTCCTTTTTTTATTCAGCCAGAGTGGATCAGAGAGGATCGCAAACTCCATTATTATTATGACTGAACTTATGCATTCATTACCTGAAAGTTTCATCTCTCTGTTGCAGATATTGACGGTGTGATACTCTAAAAGAGCAACCCCTGGCATGGATGTGCTTCAAAAGGAGAGATGCATCATTGTATCAGTAGCAAAAGTGCATTACGAATGGTGGTGACTATGTAGAAAAGAAAGCTGCTCGTTTTAATGGTACTACCCTCGTCTTCGTAGCTCTTAAATTTTTGCAGTTAAAAAAATAGGAGGCTTTACTATTAAAACAACCCTCGTATATAATTTATTCTGTCAACGTTTCAATTAAGTGGGCAAAAATAAAACGAGAGAGGTCTTTCATAACGTTGCTGAAATCCTTTCTTCTGGGTCTCTTCAGAATCCCCTTTACCAGGTCGAGAGGTTGGTAGATAGCTGCATACATAATCCTTTCTTTCTGGCAATATTTTTGTTTTTCCCTCAAACTTTATTTTCTGTTTCTCCATATTGATGTTTCTTTTCTGACCAGAAAGCAAAAATTAAATTATGGCTGTATGGAAATTTTGCTGGCCTTGATGCAATACTTCATTGGTTTGGAATTCTGCCAAAAAAGAGTCGCATTCTCATAAAAGAGTCCATAATGCAATGAAATTCAGTTGTAATTCATCACTTCAACTTCTTCTATTTTTCCCCTTTTTCATATTTTGTTAAACTTTTTTTTTTATAAAGAACATTTACAATCTATTTATTACTGGTGCCCTTCTTGCAGTCGATTATATTATGAGCCAAGTTGGAATATTCAAAGACGATATGCAGGTGATATTTTCTGGCTTTCCTTTTATTTATTTGGTAAGTAAAGATATTTAGATTCACGAGACTGTTCTTTATGATGATGATGATGATGATGATGATGATGATGAAGAAGATAACTCTTTCTGTATGAGCACACAAACACACAGATACAGACACACACACACACACACACACACTTATTCGGACCATTCAAATTAGTATTAATCTGTTTGCTATAAATGTTTGCATTCATACACACACATACATAAGTGTAAATAGGTTTTATCTTTATTTATACAAACAATATTTGGCTACACATTTGCAAATATGTTTCAACCAGGGTTATGTATAGCCAAACTTCTATGACTCAACAACACTGCAAAGATGGCTGACTATATTGTCCACTTCATGAATAAATAGTATTTATTTCTCAGCTTGTTGCATAGCTGTTAAATTGGCTGATTGTTTAGAGTGCTAGAAAATAATTTAAATTTGATTATTGTCCAGGGTTCTAATCATGCGATTAGCTGGACGTATAATAATTTGGGATCGGCTCTTTAATAGAAAATAAAATAAGTTGTCTAATAAAACCTCAAATGAGAAGTTCCTGTCCACATAAATTGTTGAACAATGTTGAGATGGTTGACTATATTGTTCACTTAATAATATCAATAGTATTTATTTCTCAGCTTGGCGCATAGCTGTTGAATTGGCCGTTTGGTTAGAGGGGCGAAAATGGGTCAAATGTGACTTACGTCCAGGGTTTGAATTGTACAACTGGCAGAATAGTTCTCTTCCTCACTGATGATTTCTATTAGGACGAAACGTATATTAAGTATGTGGATAATAATTAAATAGTTATTATTGAATGATTATTAGGGTTATGATTATCATTGTTTTGACTCTCGAGTAAATATCCGACAGAGTCAGACACAGTTAATCAATCGAGAACCACATCATTCTAACTAAAAACATATAAGATATTAACTGATATATACTCGAGAGTCAAAATAATAAAAAGGATATTCTCTTGTCATAGCCTTAATAATTATATATATATATATATATATATATATATATATATATATATATATATATATATATATATATATAGTAGTAAGTTATAAAATATATATGGCAACTTACTTACTACCTAGCTCTACCTATGTATTGAACACTGTTGAAGTAAATACTTAAAGTTTACACATACATTTATATTTTCGTATGTTAATATATGTGATTAAATGAAGTAATCAATTATATATATATATATATATATATATATATATATATAGTTATAAAATATATATGGCGATTAAGCTACACAGGCATATAAGCCTGATGAATCCTAGCGTGGATGAAACACCGGGATATTCTGTGTAGCTTAATCGCCATATATATTTTATAACTTACTACCTAGCTCTACCTACGTATTGAGCATTGTTGAAGTATATACTTATAGTTTACGCATAAATTTATACTTTTGTATATTAATTTATGTGATTAAATGAAGTAGTTATATATATACATATATATATGTAACATATATATATATAACATACATATATGTATATATAACATATATATATATATAACATACATATATATAACATATATATATATATATATATAACATATATATATATAACATACTTATATAACATATATATATATATAACATATATATATATAACATATATATATATATATTATATGTAAAAATGCGCGCATGAAAAGTAATATTCTTAAGATTTTATTAAACCTGGAAAAGTAAAGGACAAGAAATTCAACCTGGAAAAGTAAAGAACAAGATATTCTAGTAAAGTAAAAAATAAGAATTTTTTAGACTTAAAATATTGCAGCTAAAAATAAAATTTGAATATTGATAAATATTTTATTTATTATTTGCATATGTTGTTGTTTATTGTTGAGTTAGAAAGGGTGTCAGTCGCTGGATTGAATTTATTTCCCCCTATTATTTGCATATATTTATGTAGTGAAAATTGTTTGAATAAAATTAATTCGTTAGTTAGTTAGTAGATGGAATTAATAATTTTATAATTTACATAAAAATTAATAATTTTATTATATCATAATTAGGATCATTTAATTCTTTCTAACTCAACAATAAACAACAACATATGCAAATAATAAATAAAATATTTATCAATATTCAAATTTTATTTTTAGCTTCAATATTTTAAGTCTCAAAAATTCTTATTTTTTATTTTACTAGAATATCTTGTTCTTTACTTTTCCAGGTTGAATTTCTTGTCCTTTACTTTTCCAGGTTTAATAAAATCTTAAGAATATTACTTTTCATGCACGCATTTTTCCATATAATCCATGATTATTCCAGGCATTGCTATTGTATTTATATATAAATTTATAATATTTGTTAATGATTGTCCAAAAAAATTAGCTCTCAAACACACATTTATGCAATATTTATCATTCAATCACAGTAGTTCCGAGCCAGGGTCTCTACCAAGACTGCGGTTCATGAATTCGTGATCTGTATAGAGCGTAAACTAACAAAAAAGAAGATGGCACTCGGTGTCTTTTTAGATATCGTTGGAGCTTTTGACAACATACCCTTCAGTAGTATGTTCAAGTCGCTACGAGAACTCAATGTGCCACCAGTACTCATCCGATGGATTGAGTATATGGTGAGGCACAGAACAGTTCAAGTAGAACTACTGAGGGCAACTATTAAAAGGGTAGTAGTTAAATGAAACCCCCAAAGTGGGACTTTATCACCTTTACTATGGAACTGTATGCTGAATCCTCTTTTAAAGGAGTTTAAAAATAGGAATATTTATGCCCAGGCTGCTGCTGATGACATCGCAGTGCTGGTCGCGGGTTCAAAAGCA
>NC_136484.1:30667745-30810245 GCF_053919585.1 Euprymna scolopes | reverse complement strand
ATTTCACAATAATTATATTAAATAGTAATTCTTATAATATGATCCAAACCATTTACTATTAAGGTTGTAATTTTTTTTATTAAGTAAGAAATATTATAGAGCATTATTGAAGCCATATTGTTTTTTTATTGAATCCACCTTTATACTAGCAGGCCGCCCAGTGTTGCCCGGTCGCAAAATGTACATAAATATTATATTTTAATTCATGCAAATTTTGTATTTATTATTATAGAGCCAATTCTCTATTGATTGTTATATTATATTCAATATATAATAATTATTTCAAAAGTTATAAAAAACATGACTTGGGTGCTACCAGCTAGAATCGACACCAAAATGTTTAGCATTAGTCATTATTTACCATCACAGTTTTGTTACTGTTAGAGCTATCAACAGATGGATATGAGAGGTTAAAAATTAAGCTTTATTCGACTTACTCCTGCCAAGGTCACCATTTTTTTTCAATTTTGACCTCTTTAATGACAATTTTTACTGGCTATAAGCAAAATCGAAATTGTTTCACAGGTCCAAATACTCTATATATTAAGTTTCACGTCTATAGATCAAAACTTCAGTGAGGAGTTTGGTAGAGACTTTCCACATACACATAGAAAGGTTACTTTCATATATATATATATATATATATATATATATATATATATATATATATATATATATGTGTTTTCTAAAACTTTTTTATCCTAATTCTTAGGCAATTATGTAGAACTAGCAAAGATACCTGCGCTTCACACAGGACTTTACTCTATGCTAAGGTACCCGCTTCACAGGCATCTTGTAGTAAATGGATGTTGTTTGAGCCGCACCAAATATAACCTTAACCTTTGACCTTGACCTTAAAAAGTGGTGTGCACCATCGCTAGGTTGGAGACCATCATGATGCGAGGTTTGGTCATGATCAGTCCAGTGGTGTGAGCTGTAGGAAAGTATATATACATAGACTATGACCTGAATTTTTACTTTTACCTTGGAAAATGGTGTGCACCATCCCTAGTTGGTGGACCATTATCAGGCCAGGTTTGGTCATGATTGACTTAATGGTGTGGAGAGTTGTATACACAGAAACACACACACCCACACACAGAAGCTACTACTCTCTCTATATATAGATGTAGAAAATATCCGTAAATAGAACTGCACATAATAGTTAAATGAAACCAATCATTGAATAAGAAATCATAAAAATGAAAAATTAATTAATGAACGTTTGTTTTTCAAAGGAATATGCAAATTAGTAAACCTTCATGAAGTTGTTCGCATATCCATGACTGAGTATATCAACAAGTTTGTTTTAATAATGATTAATTATTAATGAAAAAAGATGCCTGGACTTTATTCTATTTTTGTGTTTGTCATCATTTAGTAATCCCATTGATGAATATTGCTTGTAATGAATTAACCAAGAACTTTTGTGCCGAAGACGAGATGTCTATAATTGCCATTGTCTACTCTACAATTGAAACGATAAATTTCTGAATATATATATATATATATATATATATATATATATATATATATATATATATATATTTAAAATTAAAAAAATAATTTTTTAGCCTAATGGTTTACGTCCATGGGTCCCAATTTTGAATCTCGTTAGATTCAGCCATTCTGATGTGTAGTAGATTATATTTTTTAAATAATACATATGCCGCTCCCCATTTGGGGGTACCAACTTAGTCAAAGGGAAAATTATTCCCAACTCACATTTAGGTAAAAATGCACTTTCGCATAATTCATTTCAAAACAAGTATCGCAAAAAACAAAAACAAATAACATCTATCTATCTATCTATCTATCTATCTATCTATCTCCCCCTCTCTGTCTCTGTCTGTCTGTCTGTCTGTCTGTCTCTCTCTCTCTCTCTCTCTCTCTCTCTCTCTCTCTATACATATATATATATATATATATATATATATATATATATATATATAAAATAAAAACTTGATGTTGAAAAAATTTTTTTCAAATTTTCAAAAACCTTTTAAACCTGTAAGGAAGCTATATAAAATTTTAATTATTCGACAAAGAGTACAAATAAAACAAGAAACCTTTATTCAATGGAGTTTCGAAGAATGCACTCTTCTCATTAGAGGGAAGAGGTTCGCAAAATATACAATAAATTTTGCAGGTTAATGCATTAGAAGAAACAATTAACAGTTTATAGGATTCAATTTAAATGGTACAGCAAGAAACAGGAAAAGTGGAGAAAAGGAATATGGTAAAAGTCCAATTGGAAAGATGGTAAATTGTCCATATTGCCACCATATGCACATTGGCGCTCTGTTACAGGAAAAATCTGGTGCATCTGTTGAAAATATATCGGTATTCCATGGAAAAACAGAAATATGAATATAGATATAAATGTCCAGGGTAAAATTTGGCGCTTCAAGAAATGTCGTCAAATTGTGGAGAAATAAATATGTGCAGGTTTTTTTTTTTTAAAAAACGGATCACGGAAAAGGAGAGTGTTAAATATAGATAGCAAGTAAGATTAGTAAAAAGAGTGGGGGAAGAAAAGAGAAAATGAAAAAGGAAGAAAAGAGTAAAAGAGACGAAGAAGAGATATTAAAAAAAACGAGAGAGAGAGAGAGAGAGAGAGAGAGAGAGAGAGAGAGAGAGAGAGAGAGAAATAGACATAGCTGAGGAAGGGAGAGAAAGAGAGGAATAGGGGAAATGGAAAGTCGTCTTTCTACATCTATTTTTAGAACAGATAAATATAGAAAGGGTCAATTTGACTCAGGCATGCAAATATATATATATATATATATATATATATATATATATATATATATATATATATATATATATATATAGTAATGTGATTGATAATTTAAAAATCAAATTATAATTAAATTAAAAATCCGTTTCATAAGAAGGAACAACAACAAAATCAATTAATTGATTTTGTTGTTGTTCCTTCTTATGAAAAGGATTTTTAATTTAATTATAATTTGATTTTTAAATTATCAATCACATTACTAAATATTAAATTAGCTCTAGGATATTTACCTATTGAGCTTATTATATATCTAAATTACAACGAGCACTTTTTCTTTCCCTGTATTTTAATTAAACTAGTAATTTTACTATTACATTAAAATACACTTTGCTCTTTAGACTATTGTTCTAATCTCCTTTAAATTATATATATATATATATATATATATATATATATATATATATATATACTGGCATGGAGACCATATGTTGCTCGGGATTGAATGATGATCAACAAATGTTTTACGCTCTCATATATTTATTGGCATCGAAATCAAGGAAATCGCCCATTTTTCAACTAAATCGATTACCTGCTCTAATTGGGCACCCATCATGGTACATCGGGAAGAAGCTTCACACGCCTCCCCACAATGACTTAGTCCACAATGCGCTTATTTTCTTTTTTATATATATAATGGCTTGAATTAAAGTTTAAAATGCTTCAGTTGTGCTCTAAATAGAAACATTCATTTCAAACGCGCCTCTGTCATATTAAAGAATATCCTGTTGATTTTATATCTTGGGTCTTTCGATTTGTGTGGTAATAAAACTTCTCAAATGCACTTGTGATGTTAGGCTGTGTAAGGTGTTAACTTTGGTCAAAGTCGCTCGTTCCTTTCATCAGGTTATTTTGATTATCGATTATCGATAATTATCGAAGATATTCTAATACACAACCTATCTAAGAACACTGTCTGGCTCATAAAGTACTTTTGTGTGAAATTTTATAAAAATCGGGCCAGTTGAATATTTTTGAAATTTTTTTCCAACGCTAAAATAGGACAATACTGTGATGTTCGTGTTCAGCATACTCGAAAACATGTAAAAGTTGTCATTGAGTTCGAAAGAAAGTAAAACTTTACCCTAACCCCCTTTTTTTACATGGGAATATTCACCGGTCACGTGAGAAGGATGGCCACGAAGTGGATGTTTGATTTAATAGAACATTATAATTGAAACTGATCTTCGATAAAAGTCATAATTTTTTTTTTTTTTTCAAATTTTTTTTTTTAATCTGAAAGTTAAGTTTGTAATCGATAAAATTAACGGGGAAAAAATTCAAAAAAATGTGTAAATTGCGGAATTTAGAGGTGTGGGGCAATCTCTTAAACGTCCACCCCAAAAACTTATAAACGTCATCATTTAAAAGGAAAATGTTAATGTGGAAACCAAGTAAAAATTTACCAAAGATTTATTTAAGCGGTCTTTATTCGAACTTTTATAACAAAATTATAAACTTTTGAATAAAAAATATGTTTATGCACTTTTTTTTTTTATCAAACACCAGCGGTGTTGGTATTTTTTTTTTTTTTTTTTGCGTCAAACATAAAAATATAACTATTATGAAAAAATATTGGGTTTAGCCGCTCCATAGACATCAAAAAGGGCGCCAAACAAGGATATATGCTTTCAACAATCCTGTTCTGTGTTGCAGTTGCACTAGCTGCTGCTATGTTTAAGACAGAAGAGACTTGCCAAAGCGGGGGTTTTTTATAGGTGAAAAAGTCCTCTCCAACCTCTCATACGCTGATGACATCGCTCTTGTTAGTGACTGCACGCATAAACTTCAAGTTTTTGTTGACATATTAGCAAATAATGCAAAAGTGATAAGATTAGAAATAAACCTAGAGAAAACAGAATGTATGTCTGCAGCTAAATCACAATTTAACCTAAACATGACTATTCACTGTAAACCCATCAAACAGGTCACCCAATTCATTTATTTAGGGCATAAACTGACTTTCTCCAGTGATCACGGGACTGGATTCGGCGACTTTGCAAAAACACAGCACCATTCTAAAATAAAAAAATGGCGCTGATAACAGTTAACGTAAAAGTTTATTCAATTTATGTCCTCCCTGTACTTTCATATGGCATTGGTTGTATCACATGGACTAAACAACTAACCAATTGTATTGACGTGTTTTAAAATCATGTAACATATTTCATTGTTAGGGCTGTAACAACAGAATATTTTTTTCTTTGTTTTGACTCTTGAGTATATATTCGTTCATATATTATATGTTTTTTATATAAACTGATGTGGTTCTCAGTTGATTAGCTGTCTAACTGTCGGATATGTGCATATGGAAATGGTGTTAGTACAGTGGTGCTAGTGCACTTTGTTGGTTCTGTGATGCATATTGTAATTCTAAAAACTAGGTATGTGCGAAATGAATGCCGATGCTCAAAATGTATAAGCATTTTGACCCCTCCCTTTGCTTAAAAATGCACAAAAAATCATGAAATTAACCAATTTTAATGAAACTGTCAGTATTTATCAAAGAACGATCACGGAATATATTGAAACCATTATTTTTTATTTAAATCTTAGTGGAAACGTATTATTTTGTTTAAACAAAAACTTACCTTTACTAAAGTTATAGTTTTCTGTAGTAAAAAAATGAATGAATTTATTTTTTCTTTTTTTTAATATAAAAGTATGCATCGTAAATTATAACAATTAAAAAAAAAACTTAATTTTTACGGGAACATTACGAAAAAAAAGCCCTTAAAGTCTATATTAATGAATTCGATATAACTTGAAAAAAAATTAATTTATCGAACTACCGATATTATCATTGAATTAAGCATTGTTTATTTAATATGTTTACACAAAAAATTATAATAGAAAATAATATTTCTACTTTTTTTTTAATTACAGGTTTTGCATAATTTTTATATGTAAGATTTTAATATTTTCCTTGCTTGCATGAATGTGAAACTTTCAGCATAACTTAATTTTTATATAATCTTGAACAATAATTAAAAAGAAATAATTTGAAAACAGGAACATAATAAAATAATTAAATTAAAAAGTGTTAAAAATGATACAAACGTTTAGGATAGGATTGTACGGATGCACGTCTGGGGGGGGGGGAGAAAATCAGCACTCCTATCTCCTTTTAATTACATGATGTCATTTTCAAGCAGCCTTTCGATTTGGCTGAAATTTTGGGCTTTCATATAATCCGTGTTTACAAAACTTCCGTTTGTTGTGATTTTGCAAATGGCAGAATCCCTCGCTTTTTAAACTGATTAAGCTATTTTTTGTACAAACAAGGTGTTTTTTATATTATTTAATTCAATATCTTAGGGTTTTAATAATTATTTTTGAAATAGACCCAGAAAACTAATATCTATCTTTTAAAGGATTTTTACAATGAATTTATTTAACTTCAAAATTTAGCTGAATTGGTTAGTTCGCCGTGAAAACATTTTCCATAACGTTTTTTTTTTTTTTTTCACGTGTACATATATATTTTTCCCTTTGGAAATTAATTTTAGTCTTTAATTTTTCAAATGCAATCAAAAGTAGTTGGAAACCTATAGAAATTATGATAAATCGGCTTTCAAAACTAGATACCCCTATCTTTATTCGTCCATTTATGCCCGTACCTACTAAAAACACAAGCTGATAAAATAATAATAAGAAGACGGTATTATTAGAATATTCTTGACAAAGCAACGAACATTCCATTTAGAAAAGATGTGACAATGCATCATAAATTCGCCATCTTTTTTTTTTTTTTTACTGTGAAGTCAATAACTGCATTGCATGCAATTAATTATATCGATAAGTCCTTATTGAATCATCAATCAATTTTATGATCGATTATCGGTTTATTAGTGGAATTGAATGGAAATTGATGACTAGAATTTTATATTTTGATTACCAAAATAATATAATTAGAAAACAAATGTGACTAATGCCGGCATTATCACACTTCCAATTCGGGGGTGGCTGGTGGCGTTCATTTGAGTTCAATGGACACAAAAAAAAATCTATTCAACGCCACTGATATATATTAGTTCAAGAAGAAATATGAAGAAAGGATAATGTCAGCCATCATAACCCATAAAATACGATTACTGTTCAGACGGATCGTTTCATGACAACATTTATGTTTCTTCTTTTTCGTTATTGTTGATGAGACTAAAAAGCACGATTTCAACGATGATCATATGTTATTATACCAATGATATTCGAAAACTAGGTTACATAAAAGGGAGGTTACTCTCATATTCTTGTCCAAGGTTACTACATTAGTCTTATGTGGTCTAAAATGCTACCAAAAGCAAAATAAGTTTCTCTTTTGTAATTAAGAACTTGAAAAATTAGTACAAACCTGTTTGTACGCAATCTGTAGAGTTTCACGTAGACAAAAAGGTTGAAGAAAAAAAGAAAAAGAATGGCCGCCTTTCTCTTTATATGCTTACGATATTATCACATACATACTAATGAGATGTTTCTGGTTGTGTATAAAAAGCCTGTTTTTTTTCAGAGACAGAGTTTATTTGGGATTTGGATGTCAAAGTAGCAAGTGTTGTCAGCAGTGCGTCGTGTTCTCAGAGATCAAGTGTTTGCAGAGTTCTGAGAAATCAAGTGTAGAGTTGAGTTTTGACAGTAGAGCATCGAGATTTGGAGTTGAGTTTTTGATAGCATAGCATCGAGATTTGGAGTTGAGTTTTGACAGCAGATCGTCGAGTTTTGGAGGAGTGATTTTTGGCAGAAGTGTGTCGAATTTAACATTTTTAAACTACATCTTATTAAAGCCATACTTTGCGAATTTGTCCTATTTTTTAAGCAGTTTAGAATTCGAACATCATTCTATTTTGCTTGTTCTTATGTCGTATACGTTGAATTAAAAACAAAAATAAAAAAAAACAACAAAAAAACCGTATACTTGCTTGCAACTATTAAAATCTTACCTAGTGTTATGTTGGCGTTATTATTAATTGATTATCCTCGTTATTAACGAAAATAACTATTACTGAATGCGAAACATGTTCATGGCAAGCACCCATTTATCTAACAACATGGAGCGAATTTATACATTATCATTTCCATTTTTTGCACAAGAAAAATTTAACAATAAAAAGTATGATCTAAGGATGTCCTAAAAACACCAGACGGATTTAACAAGCGAAACAGTAAGTTATAGTTATTTGTAATTAGTTTGTATTCGTTATTTATTTTCTACAATCATATCTTTCTCTTCCTCCCCCTCTCTTTCTTTAAATATATATTGATATATGAAACACTAGTGTCTGTAGATATTTAATAATTATTATAGTAAATAATCATGTCAGACCCTTTAAGAAACTCGTTTCTTATTGTTGAGCACTTTAAGTTGAATCAAAGTTGGTAAATTTAGCTCCTATGCGCAAATCATCATATAATGATTAGATCACTCTGACAGACGTAAAAAAACATTTAAAAAATAAATGTTTAAATTCCACAGCATTTCTCACGGTTAATGGCAGCCGAATGGATTGGATTATTGCTAATGAAGCCAGAGATGGCTTCTGTCGCTGGGTTCGAAGCTATCGACTGGTGTTAATAATGAGACCCTGCACTTATGATTCCCCAAAGGATGAAACACTAGTATTTGTAAGTATTTAATAATTATTATAGTAAATAATATATCTTTTGTTCTTCTATTTTTTTTTTCATATGGTCGGCTGCTGCTTGTAGGCCATATGTATTAGCCTCAGTGCGCGTGTGTGTGTGTGTGTATGGAAGGGAAGTGACGTTGGCTGAGTGGTTAATGATACGGACTCAAAACCTGCGTGTCAAGTCCAAATCTAGTTCGTTCCACAGAAACACTTTCATCGACTCCACATTTGACCTTGTGTCTAACCTGGAAAGATGTAAATGAAATAAATACATGTATAAAGATATATAACCTCTCATATTCTGAAAATTATATATATATATATATATACATATATACATATATATATATACACACATATATGTATATATATATATATATATATATATATATATATATGTGTGTATATACGCACACACACACAGACACATATGTATGATAAGAAAAATGGAAATAGTATTCCCATGTCGTGACATAATACTATTAAATATGTATGATAAGAAAAATGGAAATAATATTCCGACGAAATAGAGAAATATAAAGGAACAAACCGAGTTATGTGTTCATCAACGTTTCGTCTCTTTATTTCGAGACTTCATCGAAGAAAGAAATAAAGACGAAAAGTTGATGAACGCATAACTCGGTTTGTTCCTTTTTATTTCTCTTTCTAAATCTTCATATATATATATATATATATATATATATATATATATATATATATATATATGAATAAAATGCGTGATTGCTATTTTTTGATTGGTTCTTTTGTTGTCGAATGGGTGTGCAATTTGCATATTGATTTCATTACATCTTGCTTATTTATTTCTTCGATTTAGATTTTGATACCTACATCATGGACGGGAGCAGCAGGAAACAGCTTTCAGATTTTCAAAGGCAGGTGATAATTCTTTTCAAAAGTGAAAATCCGACTTGGGGGACGGACAAAAATGTCTGGCCGTGTTACCGATTTTTTTTTCCAACGATTACAAAGCATCAGTTTGATAATGTTGTTGCAACTTTGAAACGAGAAGGTCCTGAAGCAGCTGGTACTCGCCAAAAAGGAACGGGACCAAAGAAACGAATTTCAGACAAAGCACGTACCACGTTGAAGGATTTGACTGTTTCACTTGTGTGACGCGGTGCAATAGAGAGACGTCATTTCAGTCAACGAAAAATCGCTCGACATCTCAATATATCGAAGACATCAGTGTTTGAAATTCTCAAAGGAAGTGAACTGAAATGCTACCGTCGAATAAAATATAACCTCCTCACTGAGCGACATCAGGAAATGCGCGAAAACAAGTCGCTTACTCTGATTGCGCGTTTTGAACCAGAGTTTGCTTGGAGAAGAGTATGGTTTGCGGACGAAGCAAGATTCTCTTTGCGACCGTTTTTAAACAGACAAAATGATCGCATTTACCGAGAAGTGCATGTAAAAACTGACACACTTGAGGAAGATCTGCTTGTGTAATATGACAATAGCAGCCATCTGTTCTTTGTTATGCTGCTGTTTCATGATATGGCAAAACGAAACTTCGATTTCTTGAAGGACATTATCAGAGTTGAAGGCAGGAAGAAAAAAAACAGTAAACCAACGAGTTTATTTTGAGATGTGTCCACAGATGTTTAGCGATATACGAAATGCAATGGACAACCAAACATGGACATGACAGCAGGATGGTGCCAAGGCTCACACAGCAATGGCTTCAGTTCAGTTTCTTCGACAATCTACTCCTGATTTCATTGCACCGGAAGATTGGTCCAAAGAAAGCCCAGACTTAAATGTCATGGATTACTGTGCTTGGAGCTTGTTATTAACAGAGACGCAGAACTGTCGACGTGATATACACTATTGATGACTTGAAAACGTGCTTGGCAAGAGTTTGGAATGATATCCCACAAGTTACCCTTCAAAACGCCACACGAGCTTGGATTTCTAGGTTAAGACGCTGCAGTGAAGTGCACGGACGACATTTTGAGTATCTATGAGTATAATATAACATTTGTCTTTGAAAAACTTTGTAAAAATTATTCTTTGTAAAAATAAATCTTTGTTTGATAAATTTCCCGCTTTCCTAGCGACCACTCTGTATTTTTGATTAATGCATATTTCGTATTTATTATTATACTAGCAGGACCCGGTAACCGGCGTTGCACAGGTGAAGCCCCCCTCCCTCGCACAAAAGTAAACTTCGGTTGTTGTTGATGGCCACTGCCGTCCCTGAACAATTACGGACGAAATGTGATAAATAATCTTGCTTTCACTGCAGGTACAGTTTGAATCTAAGAAAAACAATTAAGAGAATGCGTAAATCAGTATGAATTAATAAAATTACGAAAAATGGTATCTTAGAATAATAATAGAAAGTAAAAACAGAAGTTTTAGATTCTCATTGTATATGAACTGTTTAGAGTGCGAAATCAGTGGTAACAGTTCTAGCTTTTTCCGTTTGTTGTTCAATTTTTTCTCTTCTTTTCAACTCTTCCACTAATATTATTAAATTAAATTCCAGTTTTATGTCGCCTTGTTTTAACGTGTAAAAAAGGACAATTACAACTTTTTTCTTTTGTCATGCTAAGAACGGCGTTTGGAATAGACATCCCAAACTACCCATGTTAAGAACGGCTTTTGGAATAGACACTACCAACCCGGTTATCTTAAGAAGGGCGTTCGGAATAGACACCCCCAATATCCCAATGTGAAGAACGGCTGTCGGAGTAGACAACCACCTTTTCTTTAGGAGAGGGTGTATAATTCTCCTAAATTTAATCGTGATAATCGTTGTTAGCATCCTTACCCGCAAATGCAAAAAAAAAAAAAAAAATGTAGCTAACAGTGTCGGTAGGAGAGAAGTAGAATAATATATTGTGCATGCACAAAAATGTGGCAACCAGTAATCTATAAAAGTACTTGTCTCCTCAAAATTAGAATGGGATTTTCTTAATCAGCATAGGCGAAAACCATAAAAAGTCGTCATTCTAAAAAAAAATTGTGGAGGTGGACCTAATGTAAAAATTCCTCACCCTCCCAAGTTTTTTCCCAATCCCGTGTGCCACCTGTTGGAGAACTGTATTTTTCCTACATCTAAAACTGATATGGGGTAATTTACTATCACACGATTTCAGTTTTCTTGGTTCCATGTGGTGTTCCTCTATCTTTTCGTTTCCATATTGCCAGCTGATGCTTGTAGCTCCTGTGTATTAGCCTCTGTATTCAAGAGTTTTCCTTAATATTCTAGCCGTTTTCATTATTGTTATCTATTGTATCTTCTCGGGTATCCCCCCTGATTCCAATTTTTCCCATTCTTTTTTCAGAGTTTTTCAGAATTGTTTCCAGTGCCCCTACTATTATTGGTGTTGTCTTAACTTTCCTCATTCTACATATGCCCTTCAGTTCTCTGGACAGTTCAGTGTATTTATTTCGCTTCTCCATTTCATTGATATTTTTCATAAAATTAGCACCCCCTCCCCGTGTTACGATTAAAACTTTCCTGTTTATTTAATTTTTTTTTAGCAAAACTCAGTTTTTGCTAATTGTCTTCGAAAACCGTTTTTATTAAGAATTAATATTCTATTTTTCGTAACTTTTGGATATTCTCATTTCTGCAACATTACAATTAAGTAGATACCATTGATTTTACTTAAAATTCAATAATTCGATTTTTAAATTTCGCTCTAACAACGAAGAAGCATGATTTTTCTGATACTAATTCCAATTCTGGTACTCTAAGATTTTCTATCTCTAATTATAATTCTGATTAGTCAACATGTCACTAATTAGAACAGATACTACACTTTTCTTCTAACTAAAATGCAAGATAAAGCTTTTCAAACATGAGGCTTGCAAGTTAAACTTTTATTGAACTAATTTATATAGCTGGCATTATTAATTCCTGGAAAATGCAAAGTGGCCCCACTAGTAATATACAAGTGATAAAGTGATAAATATACAAGTGATAAAGTGATAAAGTAATATACAAGTGATAAAGTGATAAAGTAATATACAAGTGATAAAGTAATATACAAGTGATAAAGTGATAAAGTAATATACAAGTGATAAAGTGATAAAGTAATATACAAGTGATAAAGTGATAAAGTAATATACAAGTGATAAAGACAAATTCCCTCATGTATAATTAATAGAGCTGCCTATTATGTTAGCATGTATTATCTCTACTTATATATAAAAAGTACTTTGTCTGTGCGTGCTTGTCAGAGAGAGAGAGAGAGAGAGAGAGAGAGAGAGAGAGAGAGAGAGAGAGAGAGAGAGTTGTTCCCTATGGACTCCGAAACGACTGGGGTGATTTTTTTTTTTTTAATTTCACACAAATGTGCTTTATGTGTCTGGGAGTGTTTTTAGATATGTTTTATATCGGAATGCTTCTAATAAGTATTGAAAATCAATAATAAAAAAAAATCCGATTTTGACCAAAGTTAACACCCCTATACAAGCTAACATCACAAGTGCATTTGAGAAGTTCTATCACCACACAAGCAGAACGCCCCGGCATATAAAATCAACAGTAAGTTCTTTGATAAAACAGAGGTGCGTTCGAAATGAATGTTTCTGTTTAGAGCACAGTTGAACCACTGATACTTGACTTTTGCATCTTAAACTTTATTTCAAGCCATTATATAAAAATAATTTTTATAAAATCAACAGTAGGTTCTCTACAGTGCAATGTAAACTACAATGTATTGTTGCCTAAGTCACTGCGGAGACGCATGTGAAGCTTCCTCCCATTGTATCACACTTGGTTCCTGATCAGAATAGGCAATCAACCGATTTGATTGAAAAAAAAAATGGACGATTTCATCAATTTCAATGACAGTAAAAGTATTGGAAGTGTGGGACATTTGTTGATCCTCATTCAATCTAGGGAAACGTCGGGTTTCCCTGCTAGCCCTTAATAAATGTGGGAACACGACAAAGGTGTCATAATTTACAGTCTGATCCTGAGAAACTTGCATGCAAAATGTTATCAGTGAAGAGGGTAATA
Source organism: Euprymna scolopes (assembly GCF_053919585.1). Taxonomy (NCBI): domain Eukaryota; kingdom Metazoa; phylum Mollusca; class Cephalopoda; order Sepiida; family Sepiolidae; genus Euprymna; species Euprymna scolopes. The sequence goes on along the minus strand of NC_136484.1, from coordinate 30,796,828 downwards.
AGTGCATAATTCAATGAATAACAAGAGATATTGAATTTTCTGTGGAATATATTTGTAAATGTATACACTAACAAAATAATGTCTCATGTTTATTAAATCAACTATTGTGTTCTAATAATGTAATTATATGATCGTTTATTCTTATGAATAAATATGACAACTAATAATTATATATTCGTGGGGTCTAATGGAAATTCCATGGTGCTTTCAATGGTAATCTATATAGCGATAAAAGTGACAATGTCTGTGTGTGAGGACACTTCTCAATCTATATACTCAGCGAATATTTGATCTACAGACTTCAAATTTGGTATATAAGGTATTCAGACATATGGAAAACGTTTTAACCCATTTTAATCCGGAAGAGAGGGCCGCTAAGTGGTCAAAATTGAAAAATTAGTACTTGGGCGTCATCGAATTCTTGTTTGCTTACTGTTTCATGAATGCGCATGCATGAATAGTTCACACTTCAGATTACTTATGTTAAGAATAAGTAGTTTGAAAACACCTTTAAAAGATCGTGTCACGCTAGTCTAATGGTTATCGTACTTGATTCACTGTCTTTAGGTTTTGGATTCGATCTCAGCTCGATTATTTTTTTTTTTTTTACTTGCAAGAAGTGAACTGTTTATAAAAATAACATAATACTCGCATGCACATGTCTCAATTTCTTTCCGTTTTTTTTTTTTACTTCATTTTTAAAAATAAATTTAACGTTACGTTTAATACCGGGCAACGCCGAGTACATTTGCTAGTTATCATATATTATCACTAGTGCTGTGATAATGTGTATGTATGTATGTATGTATGTATGTATGTATGTATGTATGTATGTATGCCTAAAACTTTCGACAGAGGCAACGGATTTTCATGAGATCGGTATCGTTTTAAAGCTCAACCCTTTGGACAACGAATATCGAAAATTGGCTAAAAATATTAAATCCTTCACCCTAGACTGGGCACTTTTCTACAAAGAGGAGTCGCTTTTTTTCGCCGATATTTTCGAAAGTCATCCCCTCTTTTTGATTGACTAGCTTTAATTTAAACCTACGTCACTTCTGGTTTGGCGACGGACGCAACGGCAAAGGCGTCACGTTTTTTTCACATTCTTTTCCTTATTCGCGGTACGGGTTCGAGCCTGCCTACTACCACTTTTTTTCTCAACACACTCCTCCAAACATCCGGGCTACGCCGGGCACCCAGGCTAGTAGTTGCATATAAGGCACAATGCCTTATCATCTGACGCTGATTCAATAAAAAAAAAAATTAGGCCATATTCAACTGTTCCTTAAAACTCCTACACTCAATTTCCATTTTTCTTACTTGAATCGACATTGCATAGGAAAGTTTTAAAGATATTTAACAATCCTATGGTACCTACTTGAAAACAATGTTAAATTTATTTATTATATTGTTATTCTTTAATTTGATTTCCGGAAGAGAAAGCTAATAGGTAGAAAACCCACACTATAATAATAACTTGGGTAATATCCATGCATAACGAATTTTAGGCACTTGTCAGGTTTTAGTGCAATGTGTTACGGCCAATTGATGGGAAGAGAATCCCCACCCTAACGAAACAAATGAACCACACAATTTTAGCTCCCTGTCAGTGGCGAAATCTTTGTATAGATTAAATACACATATCATCAATTTGATTTAGCTTAATTTGAGGGTGCTTAGCAAATTTTACGTGCGGGTTAAAATACAAATTTTTAATACAACAAGCAAGCGATGAAATATAATATGCTGGAAAAAAAAGAGAGGATGATAAATTATTATTATTATTATCATTATTATTATTATCATTATTATTATTATTATTATTATTATTGTTGTCGTTGTTGTTGTTGTTGTTGTTGTTTTTTGTTTTGTTTTTTAATACTTGAAATAAATAAAATATGTTAATATTGAAAGCAGAGTAAACGAAGGAAAAAGAAAAGATAAAAAGAAAAGATATTGTCTTTGGATGTGCGGCAACAAATTGATTAAAGTTACCATTCAGCATAAAAGTTCAAAGCAAGTTGTAAATTAAAAAAATAAATGAAACGGATTAGGCAGAGACTATATCTCTTCTTTGTTGTTGTCAGGACAAAAGTTACAAGAGAATGTAATTGAAAATAAAATTACTTTTTTTCAATGGGAACAATTAAGTCGAATGGACGAAGATGCCTTTGTTTTCCATTCACATATCTTGGTTCTCTCTTTTCTTTTCTCCTCCCTTTCTTTTCCTTTTTCTTTTATGGATAACTTCTGGGGTGAAAGATTTATATTTTTTTTGTACATAAACAGGCTAACTTTACACATGTATATGCGGAATATTGATAAAAAATAACTCAGATTTTCTCCGCAGAATGAATATTCAATAATGATGCCGTTGCATTTTTTCGGAATTTGTCTTTGGACGTTTGTCCTCTGTGGTCTAAAATGCTACCAAAAGCAAAATGGGTTGCTCTTTTATAATTAAACACTTAAAAATTAGTACAAACCTGTTTGTGCGCAGTTTGTAGAGTGCCATGTAGACAAAAAGAATGAAGAGAAAAGAAAAATGGCTGCCTTTTCTTTTTATATGATTGCGATATTGTCACCTAACATGCAAATGAGATGCTTCCGGTTGGATATAAAAAGCCTGATTTTTCAGATACGGATTTGATTTTAGATTTGGATGTCATAGTAGCAAGTGTTGTTAGCAGTGCGTCATGTACTAGAGTTGAATTTTGACAGTGGAGTGTTGAAATTTGGAGTTGAGTTTTTGATAGCTGAGCGCCGAGATTTGGAGATGAGTTTTGACAATAGAGCATCGAGATTTGGAGTTGAGTTTTGACAATAGAGCGTCGAGATTTGGAGTAGCGAGTTTTCGGTGGCAATGTGTCGAATTTAACAATTGTTTTAACCACACCCTGACTTTTCATTTTTTTTCCTTTACAAGATACTTTCCTATTGGAGTCAGTTTGCTAAAGATCATCCACCGTCCTTGGTCGCGCATGGCTAACTGAATTTTCATTTCAAATTCTCCACTACGCGGCTTTTTTTTGCCGCCAAAAGGAGTTTCTCATGTCCAGCCGATGGGGGAAGTTCATTACGTTGATAGGTTAACTGTAGGATATATGGTTAGAGAAAAAACAAAAAAAAAAAAAAAAACGTACCGCGCGTATCTGCATCGCTCTTTGGGAAAGAAGAAGGAAAGGATGGCTAGCTCATTTCTATACACGAAGGGCATCTTGGGAAGGCAGGGCGTGATGGGAGAAGCTACATTTTTTTCCTGTCTCTTCCTTTTTTTTCTAGATAAGAGGATATAAAAGCTGGGGAAAAATTCCCTGGAGGTTGCAAAAAGAAAAGAGTCGTGAACATCTCTTGAAAAGTATTTCGTGTTGCTGACCTTCAGATTGTGCGGTATGACATTGGTGGCGAGAGGCCAGGTATGGTCGATTGGAAAAGAAGAGGGCAGAAACGTGCTGTTGTCGAGCGAGTGACTCACTCCTTCCTGAACCCCAGAACTGAATCCTGATTGTAACCTTAGAAGCTATTTCAGCGTGTCAAGCAGGTTAACATGGCTGACTGGAGACTGAACACTCAGATGTTGAGACCCTTCATTGGGGAGGGTGACCTAATTAAATGGCTGGAAAAATTAAAGATGGTGGCAAGGTTGCAAAAAATCGAAGACGTGGTCACCCTGCTGCTGCTATATTTAGCAAAGACTGAAATTGGCTTTCGCTGAGAATCTATTTGAAGCACTCAGCAAGCTTACAAGTTTGAGGTGGACTGGCGAGTCTGTTGACGTCTTTGCTGCAGAGATCAGGAGACTGACAGGATTGGCTGGTTACGTGGAGAGGAGCCTGGAGATGATGGTAAAGCCATACTCAGTAAACGGCTTCTCAGAAGAAATCTCTGCGAACATGCAGAGAATCACTGAGATCAATACGATGGAAGTGAACGATCTCTTGGTCCACGCCAGATTAGTCAAGAATGTCAAGGGCCCAATCGTGGCTGCAACTGTGAGTGGAAATAGGTGCACGAGGCCCTACTTGAATGACGAGAGACAGGCAGCGAGGCGACAGGAGACCTGCCATCAAGTGCTTCTTGTGCCAGGGTCCTCACCTGCTCAAGGACTGCAAAGAGCCGAGACCAGGGGACACCTGCTACTGATGTGGACGAGTGAGGCATTGCTTCACGGGACCAGGGAAACGAGTGAAGAGGAGCCATTGCACCAGTGGTTCCCCCTTCTATGTGGAAATGGCGCACAACGAAACGTTGCCTCAGTTACCGGTAGTAGTCAATGGGAAGAGAGCCATAGCACTTGTTGACACAGGCTGCATCACGACGTTGGTAGCGAAGAATGTCACTAGATCATGGAGCGGCGCCAGAAGTATTAAGACCGTGGATGGCAGGGAGGTGAAATGCCTAGGAGAGACAACAGCGGAAGTACTGGTGACTGGTGCAAGGTGTGCCTATTGGACTTCGAAAAGAAACAAAGGAAAGAAATTCGATACAAGTTTTTTTTTTTCCATTGAAAGAAAAGGCATTTATTACCGGTCGTTTCCACACCAAGCCACGGGACACATATTTTCCAAGCCAGCGAGAATATGATCGCATTCCTGCTGTTCTTTTCACGGTCAATTAATATTTTCTTAGTCTGAAGCGATTCCCAGCTGTTATGTCAATAATTTGTTCTACTGTATATGATCGTCCGAAAATCTTGTCAAAAGTTTGGAGAATAAATTAACTTTGCATCTTGTTTAAAAATTCCTGTCGTGCCACCACGTGGTAAAAAATTTTGTTGTGTTGACACGTTCTTAAAACTCTCTTCCCCCCTCTCTCTCTCTCTCTCTCTCTCTCTCTCTCTCTCTATCTCTCTCTGCCATATGCTGTCATGCTCGAGCCACAGCCTGGCATACGTGTTAGGGGCTTCATTACACTTAATATTGTTATAGGCTTCCTAATGTTAATAAAATGTTGTGGGTATTTATTTTCCTGCCACCATGATTTGACACCAGGGTCAGAAAGTGGAATTGAAAAGTCAGCACCCCCGAGAAGGAGCACTCTAACCTGCAAAAATGCCTGAACAGTCCCGTCAGCATTCCTAGTAGGGACGCCTCAGACGATTAGCAATAAACTAATCCCTTCTTAAAGAGAGAAGACAATGCCTCAGATGGTGGACCTTCTAGAATTGCACATAACCAGCTTTCAACAGGGGAGAGGTCCTTACAAGAATTGTCTAGACTTTGCTGATTTTCAGGTTGAGGGAAAAGTCCCCAGTGCGTGAACCAGTGTTTTTATCAAGACGCCATCTTAGGTGATAGCATACCAAGGTTGAAAAACACTCCACCTGTCCATTTAAAACTATGCTTTTCTATAAAAGCGGAGAATTATTTACTGCCACCTACTACTTAATTTATTGAAAGCCGTGCAAATTTATTTGCCACAAGAAAATTTACATAATAGAAAATATTTTTATTCTGTGCCCCCCCTTTTCCCGACAACTGCCTTCATATGATTTCTGATATTTTCACAAGTATTACAAATATTCCAAGAACAACTTTTCCCATTCGTCTGTCTGTAATAGTTGTCGTCATAATCCGAAAATTCTATTGTTGGCATTGGTTTCCTCGATATCTTTCTAATCAGAATTCTTTCTAGAAAGACATCAGGGATTACGCAAGGCAACATGTGAAGGTTGCCAACATCCTAAGTGAAAGTGATTTTTGTGGAATGAACTGAATTCGAACTTGAGACACCCAGATCATCAGTATGCGTTATTAACCACTAGACCACGGTTACTTTCCTTCTATAACAGTATCTTCAAGAGAGTAGGCATTGCCGTGTTCCATTGTTAACATGTTGTAAAACACTCCAAATAGTATAATCTAGAGAGTTTAGATCTCGTTTAGTAGGCGGCCATAAACATGATTTGCAAAAGTGATAAAGTTGGATTTGCAGAAATCCCGTATTTTTCTAGCTGTGAGGACTAGAACATCACCCTGTGTCCATACATAATTACCATGTTGGTATTTCAGTGTCTTGCAGTAAAATGTTAACATTGATCTTTTCATCAGATTTGTAGAATTTTTTAGGCATTTTGTTTCCATCGGAAGTCAAAATATCAAGAGCTTGAAGATACTGTAAAAAAAAAAAAAAAAAGTGATTAAAAAAAAGTAAATTCTCAGGGGTAACTAAGATACTTTTTAAGAATTTTTATGATTCAATTTTAACTAAATCCTAATGCTAAGTGTCACTATTCGTGAAAAAAATGACCTTTTTTTTTAAAAATAATTTGTAGGGGGTTTGGGCCAAGATTAAATTGTAGTATCTGTTCTTCAGATGCTGCACTTCAATTTCTTGTTCTGTCAGTGGAGAAAAAATCCTTCACGACTGAGGCAATTTTTAATTTTTGTTTCTTTTCTCCACGTTAAAAAACGAGCCTGGCGTCTAACTCTGTCCCGTGGGGAGGCTTTGTAAATGGGAACTAAGTAGTGAGCTGAGCAGCAAACGCACGGTCCGATTTCTTACAATACAGAGCTAACGAATTTTCCTTAGTTGAAAAAAACATGGAGTTCACACCCGACGAAAGTCATAGGTTTCAACGACCAAAACGTTATGCCAATAACCTCCAACATGAGAATAATTGTCCAAACAATCAAAACAATGCAAACATTCTTCTGCTATCGAAATATTTTGTTATTCCCATAACATTGTCACCAGTTCGATTGACCATCATTCACACCTCTATCAGAAATATCCGACGTTGTCCGGCCATAATATCCAACAGTTCTTGCAATCACACTAGCACCTGCACTGCCCTTTTTTTTTCTTTTTTTTTTACAAGGTAGTCACCACTTATCAAGGCCCGGACACCATTCAGAGATAAGGGTTATTGTGTGTACAGTAATCAATGGAATAGTATCGTAGTAATCGTTAGTATTAGAGATTTGATAAAGTGTCTTATTTAAGGGGCCGGTTCATCAGGAATTTGTTTATGTTGGACTTGAAAACATCCAAGTTATAGTCAGGTGGGAAACAGGCAGACGGAAGAGAGTTCCACTGGTGTGCACTTCTAAGAAAGAAGCTTTGTTCATGAAATCTACGTTTTGGATTTGTTCATGGGATCTACGTTTTGGTGCCCTGAAGGGACGCAAGCGCTATGAGTTGATGAGAGCACATTCCATTAAAGTACTAATAAAACAGGTACTGAGATGCAACATTGCGGCGATGCGACAGGGGTTGGAGCTTGGCCGATAGTGCGGGACCTATTAGTTTGGAGACTCTTTTCTGGATCGTATCAAAACAAGTAGACACTAGTGGTAGATGTGCCAACACAGGTATGACAACAATATTGCATACATGGGCGATTATGATTAATTTTCTAACATGGTAGAGGGACATCACCTTATTTGCAGCAGGCTTGGCAATATCTTCAATGTATTTATTCCAATTCACGTTGCCTGTATATTTAAGGAAACAAAAATAATTTGTGTAATTAAATAAAAATAACAATAATTAAGTGTAATGTTTGCTTCTAAAAAAATTTTTTTTTTCATTTTACATTTACATACAGAAAAAAAAAACGATAATGAAATTCAGTAGATATGTATAAGATAATTTTTCCATTTTGGAAATATTTTTATTATGATTATGCTTATAACTGTAAAATACGTGACTTTTATTTATATATATTTTTTTAAGCTTTTGTCCGGGATTTTCTATTTTATCAATAATAAAAAAAAAAAAAAAAAAAAAAAATAATAATAATAATAATAATAATAAATAAAAAAACGACAACTTTGAACTATTCCTTTTTTCTTTTCAATTTGCCCTGCAAAATAATATCTTACACCAAAGATTATCCATCAATCACACCTAATAACCCAATGCACCTGGCAAATAACATATCTACACTTAACTTAAAAAGAACTTTATTGCCAAATAATATTTAACGAACAGACATTTTGATCGTTCACTCCAATAAACATTAGGGTTTGTTTACTTCAAATATTAAAACAAGTTGTCAACTCATATAAAATAGGTTTCTATATAATATCGATCCGCGTTATGGCTATGATATACACAATAGATTGCATTAAGCAGTATTGATCAGATGAGATATATAAGAGAATATGGAAATAGATTCTAATGTGGTTGGTTTGCATGATGCACTAATTGGCACATCTAAACTGGTTTTTGTCCAAAATTCGCTCTATATTAGAAACAATAATAAAAAATATCTACTGATGTACGTACTCGTGACAGAACGAAAATGTCGTATTCAGAAAATCACATAAATTGATCAGGTAATTTTATTTTTAACCAAAAGATCAAATTTTATGAATAAGCAAGAAGGAACTGTCTTGCGTCGCCATTTTCGAAGGCAGGTAGGGGAGATAACTCAACAACAATTCAAAATTGCGAGATCAGTCTTGTAATGCTTATCATCTCCCAGTAATCGCTTAAAATCGTTTTAATAAAAACAAAACTACTTGATTAACTTACATGCTTTTTCGTTACGTCACGGGGACGTGCTTTTGGAAGGAGCAAGTTTATCGCTTGTTGTCTGAGGCGCCCTCACCGGGGAATGCTGATGGGACTACTAAGGCTTATTTTTACAGGGTCAGAGTGCTCATCTTCTTGAGACGCCGGCCGATTTTTCCACCTTCCGACCTTGTGTCATATTCTTTTTCGATGGAAGAGTTTGGGCCTAACGCAAGACTACGGACTGTCTAACAACAATTAGTTTTGTATTCACTTTCTTCTACAATATATTCTTTCTACCTAAAACTGTTGTTCGCATTTTTCTTTATAACCCTTTCCTAGGGCCACAATATATAGGGATAATTATGGACAACCGCCACATTATAGGGCAGGTCGATTTTGGAACCCCGGTGAGCCAATGGTGATGATAGTTGGGGTTCCACATAGAAAAGACCTACACGAAATATTTTTCTCAAAATCGTTATCTTTGCTTGAGGAAATAACTTAAAGTTAAAAAATTGAAGTGATTAAAAGATTTTCGGTGAATTGTCAAGAACGTCCCATCGTCAAAACAATCCGTACTGTTAAGAAAATAGAATCATTATTTAGAATAATTTTTAAACTACATTTTTAAATAAAATGAGTGAGGATAATGAATTAATAAAATAAATATTAAGTGTAAAAGCAAAATTATGTTTTTTTAAATAATAACGACCAAAGTTCGCTTTTTCATTTCAAGAACTTTTTTTGGTGGAAACATTTTAGATTTCACCGTCGCAAAACACGCTCGTTATTGATATTAAAAATTAACGTTTGTTTATTATTTAATTTGAAAACATTACGATTTAGGCTTAATTATTTCGAAAGGAAAAACGAAAAAGACTTGTTTAAAATATATATTATTATATTTCAAGTGTCTGCAGTGAATTTAAACATATTCGTTTTATCTTTTTTAATTTGTTTTTCTATTAGGTTGACACAAAACAATGTCATTTTTTGACGTTCAAATGAAGGTCAGAAACATTATTTTTGCACCAACCTAATATTTCACATCAAATTCTATTTGAAATTTTTATTAAAATATGGTAATACTCTAGTTTTATATTAAAACAACAACAAAAATATAGTCCATACAATTTTATTCTACACATTCTTTACGAAACATAACCACGTAAATTTTCAAGTTTTTCTACTTAATAAAAAATACTTTGCAGAAAATTAGTGTCAAATTTTCATTTCTTTTATTTTTAGGGAGTAATTGTTTTTAAGCAGTGTTTTTCTTCTAAAATTATAGTTTTAAAATCAAATAACCTACAAAGATTAATATAAGTAAATAAGGAAACTCGTTTAAAGGTTTTTCATTATGTGTGCATCGATGTTATTGTGCTAAAATAACTTTGTTATTTAGAAAGCCATTCTTAATATGGGAAGGAGGTTGTATTTGTAACTATTTTGTACTTTCACCTAAAAATTTAATAAACAAAAATTTCATAAAAATTAAATTTAACTTGAAAATACTATTAAAATAGCATAGTAACATAGATGCACAAGCACTGGTCTTTCAACTCTAAACACTAAACACTCGTTTAAAATGGCACAGCTACAGCAAGAATGAATCTCTTTATGGATAAATTCATGTTATCGAAGGTGGAGCTAAAATCTGCTAAAAATGTCTAAACTAAACACTACTATGCCTCTTATTTGGGTTCATCCTCTCTCTTTAATACATCTAATTCAACTTTACAAAGTTTTTCATTATTTCTTATAACTAGCACTTATTTTTTTACGTAGGAAATTGGAAGATAGCCTAATACAGTTTCCTTCAGTTATAATCCATTTATTTATTTTACTTTTCAGATTAGAATGTCAGTAAAAGCACGACGTTCAGTTTTAACCCTTGGTCCACAAAATTTGCTGGTCCACCTTGTCATTTGGATGAAACAGCACCCCCAACTTCACGACAAGTCATCCAGTTTAGTTATTTCCTCGAAAACAATTATCCCCACTTAAAAAAATAGTGAGATTTCTAAGTTAATTGCCAAGGAAATAATTAATATTCGGCAAGCAGCCAATCCACAATTGTCCTTGTTAAGGTAAAATTATATAGGAGAGAAGGTTAATATATTTTGCTATAAGAGGGCCAAACAGATTGACAGGAAATCTCTTGCGGTGCAATCAACGTGAAAAGAATGAAGGAAAAGCTAGACAGACGGTTTGATATATTTTCTTGTAGCTGTAAACTTTCTGTCTTGAAATGTGATGACTTTGCAGCTAAGTGCAAGGCAGAAAATTGTCAAACAAGGCACATAATCTGCACTTGTCCTCCCAACAAGAAGGTAAAATAAATTCTATAGATTCACCTGCAATTATGTTCCTTTTTTGTGGAAAATAAAATAATATATTGGTATTTATTATGTAATCTGGCTCTATTATTAAACATGCAACTTTTCCAATTTTCAGGTTCCACTAGAAGAACTGCCATTTACAGCAATTTTTAATTAATTGATGGAACAACAAAAAGCCTAACAACATTTACTGGTCCTTTGGAGAAACTTTGTATCAATAATTATCAAGATTTGTCTCAAGTAGAATTCTAAAAAATTAGTGTCCCTCCCGATCATCATTATCTGACAGCAGTAGAAACGAATAATTTAAGTGTGAAGACCAGAGGCTACTTTTTGAGTATGCTGTTGGCATTTCTTGTGGAGAAGTTAACTTAGAAAATTGGGCCCTTGAATCAAGAAAGATGGCTAACATAAGCCACAAGATTAATGTGTTTATGGACTAGAGTTGTCTATTCTCAAACACTATGATAAATTAAACATTTTGGTCAAATTTATTATCCAAGTGTATGCAGTTAGTTGGTTTGAGATCAAAACCAACAATATTTTTTTTAACCAACAACAGTATGTTTTAATATGATTCAGAGAACAAAACAGCTAACTGGAATCCAAATTACTTTTAAACAGTTCAAAATATAGTGCTTTTGCACTACTTCCGGAAAATATAATATCGATGATAAACTCATATGAATTGGATATGAGAGAAGTGGGCATTCAAACGATTTTGTCCATTAGGTAAATAAATATTTAGCCATTAAATTTTATTAGTTTTCTTAATTTACCCAAACAATAGTTAGTTTTACTCATATTACATCGCAAAAATATTTTAAAAAATAAGTATTTTCAAATAATTTTGTTTCTTTTTGTGTTGTTTTTTCCAGAAATAGTGAACAACTAAAAATAAAATTAAAAAAAAAATGAAAAGATTACTGCTATCAATTTTGCAGCCACACACCGGACAAATTTGATTGATTTTTCTCAAAAAGTTGTATATGGGCAGGAAGCAAGACATAGACACATTATTACAAAGTCATCGTGCCAGCAAATTAGACCTTCATTTTCCTTGAAAGGAAATTATACTGAACAATTTAGTTCTATTATAACAGTTTATATTATTGCATTTAATAAAAAATTAAAATACATGGTTCTGTAACTTGTATCAAGTTGTTATATTGTGTAATACATCTCCACATATCTTTTTGAATTGTGAAATTTAAAAGACTTAGTTGCTAATTAGCTGTTTTTACAATTTTTATTTAATCAATGCAATAAAAGTTGAGATATTTTGCTAGGTGTGATTCATAATTAAAATTATAATTCATGTATATACTTTTCTTTCAATGTATTTCATATAAATATATCAATTTTAATTGAATATTTTATAAAAATAGTGAAATTTCAAAGTCAGTGTTGTGAAAAATGCTATGAAAATGAAGGATTTTTCAGCATTTTTCTACACGATTTTAAAATTAAATGCTCAATTTTCTGTTCAAGATAGGAATCTAATTTTTGGTATATGTTCTTAGCACATCAAATCCCAACTATCATCACCAGTGCCATATTGATTTTCTGAAAAAAGTTGCAAATCGACCTGCCCTACCGTCACAACACTTTGTCACCAATAAGTAACATGTATGCAATAATCCGTAAACCCTTTTAGCAGGTCTGATAAATGAACCACGTGTCTTGAAAATCATAACGTGAAATTTATATCAATGTTCTAAAGAACATCGAGAAAGACAGCAAAATATAAAAAAAAACAACAAAAAACCCCAAAATCATGAAAACAAATATAACTACTGTAAAACGTTTTCTATGATGAAATGGGCTTGTATATTACTAGCGGGGAGGGGGCTTTATCAGGGCGTAAAATACGCTTGAATATGATATTTTAATTTTTCTAGATTTCGTATATATTATCATAGTCATAATTTCAAAAGTAAAAAAAAAAAGTATTAGAGTGCCATCAGCTAGAATCGAAACTCAAACTATAGCATTAAAAGCTGGTGGCGTTACCACTGTACTAACGTGACATGCATATGAACTGACTTAAAATAAAAAATTAAAATAAACTATGACCCATAAAAGAACGGTCCATAAGAAATCCAATCATTTGAGGACCCTAGTGCCGCTCTGCGACTTTTAGTTTCGGAGTTTTAAAATATGGAGACAGACAGACATATATCAGAGTTTTTACACTTTACTTAGTGTTTTACTAAGATTTCAATATCTATAGAATATACATTAACATCCGTATGTGTCAAAATGATCGATAATGTCATTGTATGGCAAGATTGAAAAAATCATCTTCGAGTGCTTAAAACCTGAAAAAGGTAAACACGCACACACAAAAATAAATGTTTAAAAATATCACCAGAGCAAATGAAATGCTGTTAGCAAAATGACCAGTTATGAATAAACATGAATTTTGCTTATCAGCACATATATTGAAAATTTTATTCATAATTATTTATAAAAAAAACATAGACGGAGGATATTATACAATCCAGCGTTGCATTAAGCTCAGTTATTTGCAGAATATTTCTGCCAAGTCGGACGAATAATAATCCAAGAAAAAAAGACCGGAAGCAATGGAGTAATCCATAACATTTGAAAAAAATCCAAACTTTTCATTTTCTCTGATGATGTGAGCCATTATTGAAAATCCATGGATTAAATAAAATAAATATAATTCATTTCCATATATCCCTTGTTTCAAACAATAAATTCTTGAATTGAATATATTTTTACATATATTTTAATCCATGGAATTTACCTATAATTCCTACATTTATATTTTGCATATATTGAGCTTTGTCTTTCGGACTGGGATCGTCTAGAAAATATCTCACTATAATATTTGATAAGGCAATAATTCATTTGATTATCAAATCTGTGATTTAACTCATTTATATATATATACTAGCAAAAGTACCCGTCGTTGACTGGATTCAAAAACAGCCTACAGAAAATGGACTCTGATTTATGAAAGTATGATACGTTATGAAAAGGAAGGGCTGTAAAGAGATAGCTTCGAATTTGGGGTATCAAAACCAAAGCAAAATATGATGAAAGTAAAAATAAAATAGATAAACCCCATAATTTATTATACCATACCTGTTCACACTGAAACACTTATCACAATATTCTGTGGATTTATATTAAAAAACCTTGTTAAACTTTGTAACATATTTCCATTCCATGGAGATCAGGCGCGAACGAACACCCCATAATTTTATTATACCATATTTCTTCAAACTGAAACATAATAATCAAAGTATACTTACACAGATTATTAAAGTTTGTGCCTATTTCCATTCAATGGAGGCCAGGCGCCAACGCTGACCCCACAATTTTATTATACCATCCCTATTTAAGTTAAAACATACTTATCAAAGTATTCTTATTATATACATCTACATCAAAAACACTTGTAAACGTTTTTTTTATTTTTAAATTTTTATTTCCATTATTTGTGGACCAGGCGCGAACGCAGACCCCACAATTTTAATGAACTAGAATCAAACGCACCCATTCCTGTGTCTCGATACATCTTCTATCATTATATGTAATCAATTTTTTAAAATAGTCAACCATATAGGAACCTATTCGTGACCACACACACACACACATACACACATATACATACATACATACATACACATACAGACATTCGGCTTTATATTATAGATATATATTTCTGTAGAAATATATTTTCTTACATCTTATTTCTTATAATATATATACATAAATATATATATAATATATATCAATATATATCAATATATATATATATATATATATATATATAATGACTTATTTTTTATTTCGTCAGAACCGATCAGAAGGGATAATAAATTGCATTGTCATGATGCTTGAACTTATGCATTTATGACTTCAAATTTAATCTCTCTGTTACAGGTATTGGCAGTTTGAGGCTCTAAAAAAGCAATCCCTCTTATGGGCGTGTGGCAGAACTAGAGGTGCGTCATTGAATTCCTCCTTGCAGAAAATTTGAACAGATCAACATTCGCCGGCGCTTGTTTACAAAACCGGGTCAGTTTAGTTAGGAGATGAGTTCGCCAATTTCAAAGTGGCGACAGAGATGTGAGTGACAAAGCGTGCTCCGGACTTTTATGACCGGAGCATCAAAAGAGGCTGGCAAAAGTGCATTGAGAATGGGAGTGACTATGTCGAGAATAAATTCTAGAACACAATCGTACCACTCTCGACTTTGTAGCTCTTTAATGTTTTAGTTTTTTAGTTAAAAACATTGGAGGCCTTAGTTTCGGAACGACCCTCATATATATACATATATATATATATATATATATATATATATATATATATATATATATATATATACACACACACACACGTGTGTGTGTGTGTGTGTGTGTGTGTGTGTGTGTGTGTGTGTGTGTGTGTGGAGCAAAAGAGCAAGGACGTGCAGAAGGACGTGCTAGGATGCCTTTTACTTCTGTTTTAAAAATGTCCTTTTTAGAAGAATGTATTATAGGCCTGTGCCCCATCGAGACACCGTTTCTTTCACTTGAACACCTGCCTTTAAAAGTTATCTGCACGTCACTGCAAAAGAGAGCGTGTGTTTGTCTATGTGTGTGTGTGTGTGTGTGTGTGCGTGTGCGTGTGTGTGTGTGAGAGAGAGAGAGAGAGAGAGAGAGAGAGAGAAAGAAAGAAAGAAGTATCTATCCCGTCATACAACTGTAAGCCAGTAAAAAGCCAGTAAAAAGCTGCCGGATAAAACCATATCACGTCTTTAGAAGATAGAAAGCAAACAGAAAGTCAGACAACTCCCACCATTGGGAAAAAATGCATTACTCTATCATCTTATTTAATTGAGACGATTTCTTTCTCTTTTCTTTTCTCATTTTCCCTTTCTTTTTACGAAACTTTCCAGTTTGAGTCGTTCTCTTTCTTCCTTATTTCTCCTTTTCTTAATTTCACCGATTGAAGCATTATTTTATACGAATGTGAATATTAGTGAGAACACTGGCGAAACATGACTTATTTTCCGCGATTGTTGTTGGAGGATATATACACTCGTAGAAGCATCAATGACTGACTCCAACAAAGGTTGGAGATATACTCTAGGGCGACATGAGTGGTAAACATTGAATCTTCATTACATGTGTAAACATAGACAAATCTTCTAATAAAGCAGTTTTTAAACTGTTTACAATCTTGATTAAATTGTTAATCTCGCTGAGCAACGCGCACTTTCTGTCCGTTTTCTATTTGCTCAGAGCTAATCATCCTTGCAAACCCCTTGAACAAAGGAGACTTAATAAACCTTTCAAACTAAAGAGTTCCATTTGTCTTACTCGTCAACTAGACTAAGTCAATCCACACAGCATTTTCCCCTTCCGTCTGAGACGTTTTTCCAAGCAATTTAGCTTGAAGAATGAGAAAGTGAGGAAATGCTTACACAATGGAAGCCCCAAGACACGGCCGGAGCCATTAGTGGCATCATAATCAACGCGACCGTTTATCTTATTGCTGCTGTTGTGATCATGAAAGTTATGTCACTTGAGTAATTTTCTATTCATTAAGTAACTTATGTTTCAAACGAGCTGTGCCGATTGAAGCTTGACCAACATCTGCATGCAGGAAGCAGCAGATCTGATGTAAAGGACACGAGCGCAATTGAATTAAACCACTGATGTGTGAACATATGTATCGCATAATCATCTTCATTTCATTAGCTTTTTCAGTTTTCTTTATTTTTTAGGCATTGGTTGTAAAATGTAAGATATCTCGTATTGTAAGAAAGCACAGACGCGCTTATACAAATGGCGAACCGTGTGTGACGTCACGCTAGGGAAAAAGAAAAATACTATAAAAAGTACGTGTGCACAGACAGACGAGGACGTTTGAGAGGACAGAGGTCAGAGAGAAGGAGCACAATTAACGTTTTATTTGGGAAAGTATCCGGAAATAAATGTTGTTGTTACAACGGGAAAAAGTGAGTCGAGTCGTTACTTCTCTTCTGTTTCTTGCGACTTAATCTGCTACAACGTGTTTGGTCCCGAATGTCTACATGTTAATGTGTTTGCAAACGTGTATAACGTCATATTATTAAGTTTCTGAATTTTTTAGATGAAGATTAATTATTTGGATTATTTGGATTCTTCAGACTACTGTTCCCATTTTGAGTATTGTTTTCGCAGCGTTTCGGTCGATGTAACCTCCCACCTAATTTATGTGAATCTTGTAGAATTATTTTGTCAAGTTCGGGTATCTGCACAGAATTTCGAATGTAACCCTTTATTTTAGGGGTTTCCAAAGTTTTCGATCGGAGAATGGGAGGAGCATACTGCTGATTTTTTAGAATTACATGGGCCAATATATATATATATATATATATATATATATATATATATATATATATATATATATATATATATATATATATATAAGATGATGTGGACATGTTTCATACTCTTTTGCTCATTAGCTTTGATTTTAGTAGAAAATGGTGCTCCAAAACCATTCTTTAATTTTTCCTGAATATATATATATATATATATATATATATATATATATATATATATATATATATATATATATATATATATATATATAAACATGAGTTCCTTCAGCTGTAATCGAAACCGAAACCACAACTTATGAAGAATTCTTAGTAAAATTTTTATTTAAAAAAATAAATGAATTGAGTGCCGTTAGCTATAATCGAAACCGAATCCACAACTTATGAAGAATTAACTAAACTAAACTTTTAACTTAAAGCAGGTAAAATTATTTATTACAAGAAATGGAAGTCCATTACAATTAAATAATGAACCAAATGTTCAACTTCTTACAATCGTGATTAAATTGCTATTTTTTGTAAAGTATTTTTAAAGTATTTTAAATATTTGCATTTCCAATAAACGTTGTTAACTGACAGACTGTAAAATACAAACGCTTATTTATTTATATCCTTGGTGCTTGTGTAGATTATTGATCTTTTGAAGCAACGCATTTCAGGTGAAAACATTATTATGTACTTATATGTTCAATCGAAATTTGTATAAATTCCAAAAAATACGAAAAAATACTCTTGTAGAAGCCATACTAAATGTATTTTTAATTAAAAAAAATCATCTGCAATTACGTTCTGATATAATCTGATTAAAAATGTTTTTCTGCACTTTCCACACCTCCGGGATATGCCGAAATACTTAGCCAATGAAATTCGAGTATGCAGACGAAAAATTATATCAATCAATGTATTGAAAATTTTATGAAACTATCAGACATTGACGACAAAAAAAAAAAAAAAAAAGCAAAAAAAAGCAGTACTTGTTTTACATAAGTACTTTGCTAGGTGAAAGTACAGAATCGTTACAAAACACCACTCCTTATGTTAAAAATGAATTTCTAAATGATAGTATTATTTCAGCACGGTATTTCGTATAAGTACCGGAAAATTCCAATAAACCAAAGAAAAAGATTTTTTTTAGAAAATACATCCCCTCCTCCCCTTCCCCAAAATCTCCCATCTCGAAAATAATTTCTGATTACTTCCTGCCTCAGCTTCAATATTCTTACTAAAAATTGTGACCCCCGCCCCCGCAAAAAAAAAAAAAAAAAATTTCCACAAAAAAAGGAATGTATCCTTCCAAAAGTCTTTGATATTTATTGTTATAATTTCTTCTTCCGTATTATTGTAAAAACATTTAAATAAATATTTATTCTTAAAAATTACTATAGGTGTACGGTTTTGTTTTATTAATTTTCTTCCTAATATATGGGTAACATTATCCATTAAAAATTGTATTTATTTATTTATTATTATTTTTATTAAATATCATGTTTTGCTTTTTTTGTGTGGTGTTTGAAATGTATCAGCGTTTTCACGAAGTTTTGTTTGGCACCTTCCGGCAGTTTACAGGTTCTACCAACCGTTGCCGGCGAAAACATGGTACTTTCTCTACGTAAGTACCCTATTCTATATTTTATATCTTTGTCTTGCTTTTCACTCGACGATACAACACTATTGGCGACGTCTATTTCATTATGATGTTCAACGACGTGCCGAATTAGGTTACTTATAGGCGATAAAGCTTGGTTATGCTAATTACGATACAAGTTAGAAGAGCATTTCATCCAAGGCATTAGAATTGTTAAACAAACTGTTTTTACTATAGGCTTTAAAAATAACGGTACAAGATTCAATTTGAAATTTATTTATCTCCAAAGTGCACTTTTATAAATTTTACAAAGCAAGGCATAAAAATTTAATTTAAATTGAATAAAAAAATTACCTTGGATTTATTTTATGTAATGTATATTCTGTTGCACTTTTTAAAAAAATCATTGGAAATTTTATATCTATATCATTAATTGCTAGATGAAAGATAATGCTTTTAAATTGCAACAAAATGTACATTACATAAAATAAATCCAAGGTAATTTTTTGATTGAATTTAAATTAAATTTTTATACCTTATTTTGTAAAATTTATAAAAGTGCACTTTGAAGATAAATAAATTTCAAATTGAATCTTGTACCTTTATTTTTAAAGCCTATAGTAAAAACATTTTGTTTAACCATTTTCATGCCTTGGATGAAATGCTTTTCTAGCTTATATCTTATCTTTTTAAGATTATATTTTAAAACTCTCCTTCTCTCTATTTCAGTGGTTATTTCTCCTCACACCACAACTCATTTTTGCAACCCCTCTTTGTATTATTACAGGTCTGGATATTCTCTCTGTTTCAGTTTGTATTTCTCCTCACACCACAACTCATTTTTGCAACCCCCTCTTTGTATTATTACAGGTCTGAAT
The DNA here is from genome assembly GCF_053919585.1 of Euprymna scolopes. NCBI lineage: Eukaryota > Metazoa > Mollusca > Cephalopoda > Sepiida > Sepiolidae > Euprymna > Euprymna scolopes. The sequence goes on along the minus strand of NC_136484.1, from coordinate 30,777,211 downwards.
ATTCTCTCGTTTCAGTTTGTATTTCTCCTCACACCACATCTCATTTTTTGCAACCTCCTCTTTGTAATACAGGTCTGAATAATGAGAAAATCTGAATTTTTAAAACAAAAACTTTAAAATAACTTTTTAGAATAAATTTTTAAAAACTTCTTTCAGATCAAAAAATCTTTACAATTTAATAAGGAACATATTTCATATAGGGTTTATTAACAAATATTCAGTACATAACGAGAAAAATAGAGATGAAAATTTCAAAAGGACTGTATAACTGGTTACGATCAATAGTAGTCCTCGCCAGCGAAAGTCTTTGTTATTCTATTATTATTTTATTATTATTTAAAACATTTTGTGTCCTGCTCTTTCGTGCGAGGACTAATTAAACCAACCACATTACACTTATTTTGAAAGTAATTTAATTATTACAGTAATTGAACCAAATTGTTAGAAATTTTATTACTACTTATAAAATTATTTAATGTAAATAGTTTTCATAACCTTCATTTTTTTAATACATGAGGTTTGCTAAGAATTTTAAGGCTAGATATGACTTTCTAATACCCAGATTTTCAAATTTCGAAGGGTCACGAAGTAATTTACATTTTAAATGTTTAACAAAAATAGCTGATTTGTTTACGAAGAAACTGAAATGCACTATGGTGTACTTCCGTAATTAATTATGTTTCAAGTAAATTTTTTTAAAAAGTTTATCGTAAGTTAGTAAGCTTTTATTTAAATAAATACTCGATTAATAATGAATAAAAAAAATAACAATGTGTAAGTCACATAGAGACGAGAATTGTTTCCACGACGTGAACATATTCCCAACACATGTGCAAGTAAAAGAATAAAATAAATATCAAATATTAAATATTAAAACTTTGTAGTATCAAAACACTTTGCCACTATTAAATTTAGTCGCGCCGAACTGCCTGGAAGCAAAACAAAATAATTGAAACAAAAGACTAAAGATTTGGTTTCTCTCTCTCTCTCTCTCTCTCTCTCTCTCTCTCTCTCTTTGCCGAAATCTAAATGCAAAGCTTCTTTACTAGAACTGATCGCCTGTGGAACTCTGCTTCGTTAGCCTGCTTTCCAGCTGACTACAACATGAACGTCTTCAAGTCCAATGTAAACAAATTCTTGCTGGGCCGTCTCCTTAAATGGTCGAATTCCACCGAATTTCCATAACTGTACACTCATTAACCCTTTTTCTCGAGCGACCATCTGGCCTTGATAAGCGGTGTCTCCTTGTAAAATAAAAAAAATTTAAATTTAAAAAAAGGGTAGGATGTTTTATTATGCTTAAATGAGCAAGTCCATTTTCTGGATCTTGATTAACTGCTAGTCCATGAGTGGATAATATATTATACAGCTGGGGGTGGGGGCAGTATTGTCTGGTCATAAAATTACGCTTAAATATAATATTTTAATTTATCCAGATTTCGTATATATTATTATAGACTATTTCATATTATATTGTACCCGATATATAGTCGTGATTTCAAAAGTAAAAAAAAAAAAAAAATCGAATATCACTTGGTTGTCAGCAGTTAGAATTGAAACTGAAATCGAAAACAAAATTTGTAGCGTTCCAGCTTCAGACGTTGAGACGTTACCGTGTGAGCCATCATCATTCGGATAAGAAATAGCTAAAATTAAGCTAACATAACTGTACAAATATATATATATATATATATATATATATATATATATATATATATATATATATATATATATATATTCGTGCATGCATAGAGAGTAGTTTAAGTCAACTTATGCTTTCCAAGTTCTATATTTTTTTTCAATTTTGATCCCTTAACAACTATTTTGACTCCTTAGCAATTATTTTTACTGGGTAAAGACCCATAAAAAACGGTTCATAAAAAATGCAATCATTTGACTCGCTTTGCACCGCTCTGCAACCTTCTTGAGGGAAATACAGTTTAGAAAATGGAGATAGACAAACAGACAAACATAGTGAGTTTTATAAATGAGATAATTATTGCTTCATTTAAGCGAGAATATTTGGAGCTTTTATGCCAATAGTTGTCAGTTTGATTCTACAATCTCAACAAAATCTGAGTTTTCTAGGAATAATAGCGCTCATACTGATCTTTGTGAAAGGCATCCAATAGTTTTTGTAAGTTACGAGCTGTCATAGCCATTTCAGAGCTTATATAGCTTCTTCCTTAGAAATTTATTAAATAAATTATTGCTTTAAGATGCAACAATGTAAAGAATTATCACAAAGTGCTTGTCCGGCTGCAGTACAAACACATCTCACGAAATTGAAACAAAATGTGATGCATTATCTTGTCAGACTGTCGAATTTATTTTCTCTCCAGACATGAGTCTCGCTTTGAAGCTCATTTACATATTTGCATACTCCCTTAAGATGTTACATAATGCTACAAGGCAAACACTGGTCTTTTTTTGTTTTTTTTTACAAAAGATTCACCACTTATTAAAGCCTAGAGGCCACTCGAAGATAAGGGTTAATGAGTGTACAGTAGTCAATGGGAAAATGTCATAGTAATCGTTAGTAGTGGGAATTAGATAAATTGGATTACTTAAGGAGACGGCTCATCAAGAACTTGTTTACGTTGGACTTGAAGACAATCATATCGTAGTTAGTTGGAAAGTAGTTCCACAGGCGTGCAGTTCTAATAAAGAATGTTCATGGAATTTATGTTTAGGTTTAGGCACAGATAAAGAGTGGGGGAAATTATTGATAGTGCTTTCAGCTCGACAAGTGCTTTTCGTGAAAGTCAGGAATGGGAAGACCATCGATTGGAGCTCAGACAAGCACCTGCCATAAAAATAACGATAAAGCAGAGACAGGCTCGCAATCTCTTTTCTGTGAGAAAGAGGTTCCAGGAAAGGGAAATAGGTATCTCCCACTAGGCTATGAAGTCTATTTTGAAGTCTATCAAGGTAGGATAAGCTGCTTCTAGGAGCTCGTGCCCAAATGTGACAACAGTACTCCATCCTTGGATATACTTGGCTCTCATACAGGTAGAGAATTGCATCAGTAGTGAAATATCTACTGGAGCAGTATAACACTCCCACTATTTTTCCAGCAGCTTTGGTAACGGATTTGATGTTCCGTCTGCCTGCTTCCCTCCGGACTACAACTTGGATGTCTTCAAGTCCAATGTTAACAAATTCCTAATGAACCGCCCCCTTAATTAAACAATTCATCAAATCTCCACACTAACGTAATGTACTTGCAATAACCCTTATCCCTGAGTGGCTTCCGGGCCTTGATAAGTGGTGATCACTGTGTAAAAAAAAAAAAAAAAAAAAAGGGTTTCAACTCAGATTAGGAGTAAAGGTCAGAGCTAAAAGCTTTCCTTTCCATTCTTCTAACCTTTCTGAAAGCATCTTTTCCTTGCAGGCTGGTTTAAAGACTCAAAAAGCATAAAAAGTATATCATTACTTTATTTGATGCTACGTTTCCTCACGCTCATCTGGGAGATGCGATTTTCACCTAGTAAGAGCAAGCACTGAAAACATTTCTGATATCCAGTCACAAAATCTACTTTCACGTTTCCATGGTTCCCTAACTTGGATATAACCAATTATTTGCTTTTGTGTATATCTGAAGTAATCTCGCTCTGTTGAATAACATTTCCATTGGGACCACTTACAAGCAGTGGATGGCTGAGCCATTTTTCCACTTCAGCTAGATGAGAATTCAGAGGCGCTCAATTCACTCTATCGGCTGGTCATGTCATGTTCTAGTATCAATAAGTTCATTTCCCTGCAAATTATTCAATTTGATTCTTCAAGAAATTAAAACTCTAGGATCAATCGTGTTAAGAACAAAAAAGATTACCAATGCCAACGTGTAATGTTTTCAAAGAGTAAGATTATCAAAGAACAGTGTATTCTGGGAGTAGTGTCACCGGTGAGGTACTTCCTTAGAATACTCTGTTTTCCTGTTTTTGAGTAATGATGATATATTTTCTGAAATTTTCTTCTAAAAGTTATGTTTTCCAAGAGCAATGCATTCTCAAAGAAGCAGCACATATGATGGGGAATAACCGATTACTAAGTAGACCTAGCATAGAATTTAATACGATATGGAAACATTAATTATAAACAATAGCTAATATATACAAGTAATAAAAACATTAATATATATATATATATATATATATATATATATATATATATATATATATATATATATATATATATATATTTGTTTTTATTTTTATTTAAATATCGAGTCATTATCAAGAACATCGGACTACTACCATCACCCTCGTACGCAGAATTCCATCATGCGGTCAAGAAGAAGAAAAAAAACCCCCAAAAAACAGACTCTTCATTGATAAGGATGTTTAGCATCGAAATATATATGATATAAGCAAATAAATTTGTTTATATAAAAATATGCGTTGTTTTCAGCTTTCAAAACGTATTCATTTATATACGTAATTATTTTCAATTTTCAACTAACACAACGCTTCAAAAGCAGGCAAAGAAGCAAAAAAAAATATTTTCTTTCCTAATTATATATATATATATATATATATATATATATATATATATAAAACTAGAAAAAATAGATTTCAGGCTCCTAAAATTCGTGCCAGAATTGGCTGGCGCAGTGGTTAGAGTACTTGGAAAGAATCAATTGTAAAAAATGATATTCTCCTGAAGGGTGAAGGTTCAATTCTCGGTGTGAGCGACCGAAAAATACAATTGTGAGTTACTTAGGACCTCTATCCAGTCATGGCCGACAGAACAAGAGCATGCTACCCCCCCTGTGAAGTAAATAAAGGGTCCCGTTTGAAATTCCGTCCAAATTCCCGAGTTTGATAAGCTACACCTGAAGAAGATCAGAAAACACCGAAACGTTGTGAAAATCACACTCAAGATGAGAACAGTAGTCCGATGTATCGAAATAATACAAATAACCAATCCTCATCTCAAAAATTCAGAAACGTCGTAAACATATTAATTAACAAAAATATAGATCTGCAGAAATATCGATTCTTAGAAATACGAATCACTAAAATTAAGGGATTTCATAAATGGGACGGATAAAAACAAATTTGCAAAAATGAGAATCAGTCGGATTTAGAGAAATAGTTTTATTTGGAAATATGCTTGCACAATAAATATTTCATAATGAAGCTGCACTTGCCCAGACTCAGCACCTCTTATCAATTTATTAGTAAATGTAAACTTTGTCGATTCCATAGTTGGTAATTCCAGGCGATTTTAAATATCTCAAAGCAAAGAATGAAATGAAAACAGAACTAATAGAGAGGGAAAGAAGAAAAGAGGAGAAAAACAGGAAGGAAGAGAGATGAGAGATGATAAGACTGAAGGGCGGGGAAGGATGAGTAATAAACAGGAAGGGAGAGAAAAATTGCATGACTGAAGGAGGAGGAGAATGAGAAAGAGAGAGAGAGAGAGGCGGAGGGAATAAAAGGAAAAGAAAACGATTAAAAATGAAAGGAGGAGTAGGAGATTGATATAAGACTGAAGAAAGAGAAAAATATGAGAACGAAGGAAGGGAGGAAGGAGATAAAAGGGAGGGACAAGTGAAAAGAAAAAAGAAAAAAGAGCAATAGAAAGGGAAAGAATGATAAAACTGTTTACTCAGTCAAGTCTTATCGATTGTTGGTTTAAAACGGAGAAATCTCTTGGAAAAGGCATTTGTTTGATCAGATACCATATAAATTAAATCGTTCTTGAAAAACTCAAGAACATAAAACTGGCATATGATGTTTGGTTTTATTTTGTTTTGCCATTTGCTTTTTTTTTATTGGTCAACCATTTGCAGAATTGATTTCAGAATTGACATATGTAAAGAAATATCGAAAATATCCTCAGTCATTTTCCAACACCGAAATCTATTCTCATCTTTGGCCATCTAAAGATTTCTTTAAAAAAAGATACTTTTTTCTTATTGCTTTTTTGTACATCACTCTATAATAAAGACCAATGTGTACTTATTCTTTACTGTCGGTAGTTGCGTAACTCCTGCTTCCCTTATTTTGTCCTTTAGTTTTCATATTCGAAGAACAGAGCTAAAAATGGTTGTTTTCTTGATCAGAATCGATTCCATCTAACACTTATAATTAGCAAGTTTTTTTTTTTTTACCCTGAAGTACTTTGTTTTTAGGTTCTCAAGTGGCTTCATGCCTTGTCTGAAGCGATTTCCATAGAGAAATGAAAAAAGATTATTTATATGTATAAAAATATATGTATTGCACATTATATATAATATATCAGTGACCTTGTCGGTGTATGTGTGAAAAGTCTCTACTAAACTCCTCTCTGAATATTTGTTCTACAGAGTTGACACTTGATATATAGGGTATTTAGACTTGTAGCACACTTTCGATCTCGTTTTTAGTTGGCAATGATTGCTGCTAGGGGATCAAAATTGAAAACAAAAAAGTTGACCTTGGCAAGGTACGTCAAATAAAACATTACTCCTGCTGTTACTTTTGTGCATGCGCAAAATTAAACATTCATACTAGCTCAAAGTAGCTTAATTTTTTACCTTTTATATCCATCTATCGGTAGCTCAATTGGTAACGACGCTGGAGAGATAAATAACGACTAAGGCTGGTTGGTTGGTTGTTTTATGGCATATCAACCCTTTTCAGGTTATTTAATGCCGAATCTAGTGATTTTGAAGAAAATTTCTTTAATAGAGTATATTTGTTTTTTTTTTCAAGTTGGTTTCAATTTAACCCATAGTTGGGACCCTAACAGGTACTACCACTCCGGATCAGAGTGGACCTGGGAGCAATGACAATTAAAGGGTGGCTCCACACTCCCCAAAGCCTGCAAGCTGGGGCCTCACCATCGGATATAGTTTAAGGTCATATCCAGGACCAGACTTAGGCTGGAGCACTAAACGTTCTGATTTCGATTCTAGCGGATGCTATTCAAGGCATTTTTTTTTTTTACAAGTTTTAAAATTATTACTATGTATTGGATAATAGTCAATACAAAACTGGTTCTATAGCAATGAATAAGAAATTTGCATGGATTTAAATGTAATATTTATACATATTTTACGACCGGGCAACGCTGAGTGGCCTGCTAGTGCAGCACATACGTATGTTTTTGTTTTGTTTTTTTATACTCATATCATCATATTGCATCAGTGTGGTGGGATAGACCGAGTTTAATTATTTAAGCAGATGGTTCAACAAATGTGTGTTTACATAGGACTTGAAGATGACCATATTGCAGTCAGCAGGAGGCAGCCCTGTGATAATGTGTTCCACAAATAGGAAGTTTTTAAAAAATAAATTTTGTTCATGGAAGTTTTGTTTGGTTTTAGATACATAGAAGAAAAAAGAAAAGTCATTGCTAGTGGTGATAGCGAGACGAGTTCTTATTGTTAATGCTTTACAGGGGAGAGAAGCAAAGATTGGAGTTAAGTCGAGCATCTACCGTGAAAATAATGATAGAGTAGAGAAAGACTAGCAACGTCTCTAATTTGAAAAATTATATTTGTAGGAAATAGAAGAGACACCTCCCCACTAGATTACTAATGTGATTTTCTCATACTTTATCAAAAATATTGTGGTCAGCCGAGAAGTAGTCCTCTCGTATTGTGTTACACATGTAGAAAGTTCTTAGAAACATATTGTTAGTGGAAGCTCCGTTTGGTTTTAGGTACATAAAGGAAGAAAGTAAGGTTCTCTGATAGCTAGACGACATTTTAAGATTTTAATGTGAATATTTACAGAGGAGGGGAGCAAAGATTGGATCTAATGTAACAGAGTGCGGATGCGCGTATGAAAATGCATGTGAAATGACGTCACCAGTAAAGAAAGACTATAAAAAGGAGAGAGATAGGATAATCACATTAGAGACGTAGATGATGTTCGAGAACATGTTTGAAAAGACGATCATGCGAGGCACATCACAACGTTGAGAAAATAAATGTCTTTGTACAACAACAACAACAACAACAACAACAAAGCAAGTCTAAGTTCTATTCTATTCTTTGTCTGCTTTGCAACTGAGCCTGCAACGAGTTGGTTCACGAATAACTTTACTCAAGTCGAGCACCTATCATATATATAACGATAGAGTAACGTCTTTTCTGTGACAAAATGTCTACAGAGAAGAAACAGAAGTGAAGTCCATTTTGTACGCTGTCAAGAAAAAAAAACAAATGATGCGAGCAGCTCCTCCACGCATGTGGCAGTGCCATTTATAAAAGCTATTATAGTTAAGTATTACATCATCCAAAAATGAAAACGATGGGTAGAAAGGGCACATTACTTAGGACAGGTCGACAAATATTTGTTGACATTAGAATGAAGAGTATGATGTTGCAGTCAGAAAAGAAATACAGATGAGCTGTTGCAATATTTTTTATGTATAAGGGGGGTATCATTAAAGAAAATTGTAAAGTTCTACTTATAAACACTGGCGATAGGAACTGACCAATCAAATGGATCTTTAGGAGAAGAAATGTAGGTGCATTACTCTCCTAATAATCATTTAATTAATAATCACAAAAACAACAAAACACCTCCTTGAAACAAATTACAACAAAAGGGGTTTATTGCAAAAGAAAGACCAAATTGTTTCTCGAACTGAAAAGAAAGAAAGGTAAAAGGAACCTGTCTGGCTGGGTGTCGTCTGCTGATGGTCGGGTAGGTGAGCGACAGATGGCAGTAGCCAGTGAGTAGCGGTGTTAGGAGTGCTGTGAGAGAGATCTTTTCTGGTCGCTGGCTGGTGTCTTTTTGCCCTAATCAGCTGAGTTTCCAAAAAGCTAAAAATAGTCCTTTAGGGGACAGCTAAAATCAATGCGCTCTGCCAACTTATTGGTCAGTCTTGCCGAATAACATTGGCAAAGGGCATTGATCTGCATATATAAAATAGTTCGTTAACCGCTACAGATCCACGTGCTGCTAGCAACCAATCAAAAACTGGAATTGCTCCATAAAAATATTGGATCTTTTAGAATCCCCACACATAATTTTTTGTGTTCACATTGGAAAGATTTTTGCTGTTTGATAAATTTAAACAGATTAGCTAAACCACCGACAACTCTTTTTCGTCTCCAAGATTTGCACAGTTTAGCTACCCATCGGTACCTCTTCTGGAATTAAACATGGCTTTCAATTCAAAAGAAGTTTTTGGGGAGAAACTATGTTTATGGAAGCACCGTTTGGTTTAATGTAAACAAGGGAAGAATTGAAAGTAGCCAGATAAATATATGCTTTACAGAGAGAACTAGAGATTGTAGCTCTGTTGGCCACTTATCATACAAATAATGATAAAGTAGAAAATTACTATCAATGTCTTTTTTGTGAGGAAGGGGATGTAGGAAAAAGAAGTGCTGATCTGCCTAACTAGATTATGAAGTCGGTTTTGTATATTGTCAAGACAAAAAAGAACGAGTGCTGTGAGCAGCTCCTTCCCTGATGTAGCAGTACAACTTACAAAAAGTATTGTATCTAAGCATTATATTTAAAAAAAATGTAGCAATAAATCACTAAAACAATAGTTGCTATGCCATAAAAATTACGAATCAATACAATTGTCACTGTGGCTTTATATAAATACTGGCATAGTGACCGGCGTTGCCCGGTCGTAAAATATGCTTAAATATGATATTTTAATTTACACAGATTTCGTATTTATTATTATAAAGTCAATTCTCTATTGATTATTTCATATTATATTGTACTCAATATATGGTCATGATTTCAAAAGTAAAAAAAAATATGGTTTTAGTGCCATTAACTAGAATCGAAACCAAAACCAAAATTCATAATGGGGATTGTTAAAAAATTATTTCGATCCTTAAAAACGAAAGAAAAGAGAAAAAGCGAAGGACAGACAAAAGAAAAAGGTAAAAACAAGTAGAGGGGTAGAGGAAAGAGCAGATAAGAAATATATATATATATATATATATATATATATATATATATATATATATATATAACTACTTCATTTACTCACATAAAATTAATATACAAAAGTATAAATTTATGTGTAAACTTTAAGTATTTACTTCAAAAGTGCTCAATATGTAGGTAGAGCTAATTAGTAAGTTATAAAATATATATGGCGATTTAGCTACACTGAATATTCCGCGTTTCATCCACTCTAGGACTCTTCAGGCTTATGCGCCATAACCTGAAGAGTCTTAGAGTGGATGAAACGCGGAATATTCAGTGTAGCTTAATCGCCATGTATATTTTCTAACTTACTATATATATATATATATATATATATATATATATATATATATATATTGTCATGTTTTGATGAACAAGATTCAAGTATGGGTGGGCGGACAGTTCACAAATTTGTATGATTAAATATAAGACGACGAATGTTTGGATGTTAAACTTCTGTAGCATTTGTTTGATTTAAAATCAGATTTCATAATTATGTACTGAATTTTTCCTTCAAAGCAAAGATCGACAATACACAAGAAAACAGCAAATTCAGACTCTGTGGACAAAGAGACGAAACAATAAAATACTTGAGCAAGATCTTGCACAAGTAACTGCATATCTAAGAAATGAGAGCTTAGTTATAACGAAGACAGCAGCCGCTGGAGAATAGCTGTAAAGACATGCACCAAGACGAGTGAGGAGAGGCCAACACTGAAGGGAGAGGAGAGAGCAGACGGCAGATGGCTGAAACAAATCTTCCATAACCGGACACTACTTATATATGTGGCATATGCAAAAGAGCTGTTCAATCCAGGATAGGCTTATACATTCACAGCAGATGCTGCAGTTCGTCAACTAATCTGAGCTACAGAACTTCATTGTCTCCCGAGGCAGACAAATGCCAACAACAATTATTTATGAGTATACTACTGCAGACGTGTGAATATTATTCTATATTTCACATCAACGTATGGCATCTTGAGTGATGACGATACATTGGTGTTTTTTTACTGCTAACACTACTGATATCCATCTTAAGTCTCTGTAAGTGTATAGAAAAATTAGATGACTTGAGACTCTTGACCATTTTCACATGCACTATTTTAATCCGTCTCAATTTTTGTTTCCATTCAATTTACCACAAACAAGACATTAAACACAATCGATAATAGAGGCATCCTAAGTAGGGAGTTGCGAGGCGAAATGCTTGTTCACATTACATTTAAATTTCTACATCTCTAAAAAAAAAGACACTTTTCCTATGTGTGTGTCTTCATACCTGTGTGAGTTCATTCCCTATGGGCTCTAAAACGGTTAGGCCGAGTTTTAAAAAGATTCACTCGAATACACTTTATGCTTTTTGGAGTGTTCTTGGGGAGTTTTTTTTTTTTTTTAAATCAGAATTCCTCTGATAAGTATCAAAAATCGATAATAGAAAAAATCCAATTCAAGAAAAAACAGTTCGATTTTGACCAAAGTTAATATTATTGCGCTGTGTATTACCTTTATATATACTGAAGGAGTGCTACGATTTTGTACCCTTCTCTCATTGGCCCCTCTTCTCCCCCGACCTGAACCCGCTGGACTACTTTGTTTGGTCATACGTCGAGAACATCACCAACATGACTTCCCACAAAAAAAAAGCCAGCTTGATCTCTGCCATCCACCGAGTATTCGCCAAGCTCCCGCCGGTGCTTGTGGAAAAGGCATGCTCCCAGTTCCAGATCCATATCGAGGCGGTGATTGAGGCTGAATGCACTACATTAAATAGATCTCAACTCTACTAAATAATCAAGTTACCTGAATTGATTTTTTTCAATAAAAGTTTTAAAATAAAGCTATAGTGTTGTTTTCTTTAGTGCAACAAACTTATCGTTTTACCCTGTATTCATGAGTTCAACACACTTGAAGAAGGCCAAAGAGTGAAACGGCTGAAATGTTGTTATAATAACAGCAACCACCAAATGAGAAAATAAAAATGAGGAAATTGTAAATAAATCTTTTTTTCTGTATATTTTTTTATCTAATTCATTCTTTTTTTTATATACTTCATTCTTTTTCTTTTATATACTTCATTCTTTTTTTTATATACTTCATTCTTTTTCCTTTATATACTTCATTCTTTTTTATATACTTCATTCTTTTTCTTTTATATACTTCATTCTTTTTTTATATACTTCATTCTTTTTCTTTTATATACTTCATTCTTTTTTATATACTTCATTCTTTTTTATATACTTCATTCTTTTTCCTTTATATACTTCATTCTATTTATTTTATATACTTCATTCTTTTTAATATACTTCATTCTTTTCTTTTATATACTTAATTCTTTTTCTTTTATATACTTCATTCAATTTCTTTTATATACTTAAATCTTTTTTTTATATACTTCATTCTTTTTCTTTTATATACTTCATTCAATTTCTTTTATATACTTCATTCTTTTTCTTTTATATACTTAAATCTTTTTTTTTATATACTTCATTCTTTTTCTTTTATATACTTCATTCAATTTCTTTTATATACTTCATTCAATTTCTTTTATATACTTAAATCTTTTTTTTTATATACTTCATTCTTTTTTATATACTTCATTCTTTTTTTATATACTTCATTCTTTTTCTTTTATATACTTCATTCTTTTTCTTTTATATACTTCATTCTTTTTTATATACTTAATTCTTTTTTTATATACTTCATTCTTTTTTATATACTTAATTCTATTTATTTTATATACTTCATTCTTTTTTATATACTTCATTCTTTTTCTTTTATATACTTCATTCTTTTTTATATACTTAATTCTATTTATTTTATATACTTCATTCTTTTTTATATACTTCATTCTATTTCTTTTATATACTTCATTCTTTTTTTTATATACTTCATTCTATTTCTTTTAAATACTTCATTCTTTTTTTTTATATACTTCATTCTTTTTCTTTTATATACTTCATTCTTTTTTTTTATATCCTTCATTCTTTTTCTTTTATATACTTCATTCTCTTTTTTTATATACTTCATTCTTTTTCTTTTATATACTTCATTCTTTTTCTTTTATATACTTCATTCTTTTTTTTTATATACTTCATTCTATTTCTTTTATATACTTCATTCTATTTCTTTTATATACTTCATTCTATTTCTTTAATATACCTATTCTTTTTTTTTATATACTTCATTCTTTTTCTTTTATATACTTCATTCATTTTTCTTTTATATACTTCATTCTTTCTCTTTTATATACTTTATTCTATTTATTTTATATACTTCATTCTTTTTTTTTATATACTTCATTCTTTTTCTTTTATATACTTCATTCTTTTTCTTTTATATACTTCATTCTTTTTTTTATATACTTCATTCTTTTTTTTATATACTTCATTCTTTTTTTATATACTTCATTCTTTTTCTTTTATATACTTCATTCTTTTTTATATACTTCATTCTTTTTCTTTTATATACTTCATTCTTTTTTTATATACTTCATTCTTTTTCTTTTATATACTTCATTCTTTTTTTTTATATACTTCATTCTATTTCTTTTATATACTTCATTCTATTTCTTTAATATACTTATTCTTTTTTTTTATATACTTCATTCTTTTTCTTTTATATACTTCATTCTATTTCTTTTATATACTTCATTCTTTCTCTTTTATATACTTTATTCTATTTATTTTATATACTTCATTCTATTTCTTTTATATACTTAATTCTTTTTCTTTTATATACTTCATTCTTTTTTTATATACTTCATTCTTTTCTTTTATATACTTCATTCTTTTTCTTTTATATACTTCATTCTTTTTCTTTTATATACTTCATTCTTTTTTATATACTTAATTCTTTTTTTTTATATACTTCATTCTTTTTTATATACTTCATTCTTTTTAATATACTTAATTCTATTTATTTTATATACTTCATTCTTTTTTATATACTTCATTCTTTTTCTTTTATATACTTAATTCTTTTTCTTTTATATACTTCATTCTTTTTTTTTATATACTTCATTCTTTTTTTTTATATACTTCATTCTTTTTTTTATATACTTCATTCTATTTCTTTTATATACTTCATTCTATTTCTTTAATATACTTATTCTTTTTTTTATATACTTCATTCTTTTTCTTTTATATACTTCATTCATTTTTCTTTTATATACTTCATTCTTTCTCTTTTATATACTTTATTCTTTTTCTTTTATATACTTCATTCTTTTTCTTTTATATACTTCATTCTTTTTCTTTTATATACTTCATTCTTTTTTTTTATATACTTCATTCTATTTATTTTATATACTTCATTCTATTTCTTTTATATACTTCATTCTTTTTCTTTTATATACTTCATTCTTTTTTTATATACTTCATTCTTTTTCTTTTATATACTTCATTCTTTTTTATATACTTTATTCTTTTTCTTTTATATACTTCATTCTTTCTCTTTTATATACTTCATTCTTTTTCTTTTATATACTTCATTCTTTTTCTTTTATATACTTCATTCTTTTTCTTTTATATACTTCATTCTTTTTTTTTTATATACTTCATTCTATTTATTTTATATACTTCATTCTATTTCTTTTATATACTTCATTCTTTTTCTTTTATATACTTCATTCTTTTTTTATATACTTTATTCTTTTTCTTTTATATACTTCATTCTTTCTCTTTTATATACTTTATTCTTTTTCTTTTATATACTTCATTCTTTTCTTTTATATACTTCATTCTTTTTCTTTTATATACTTCATTCTTTTCTTTTATATACTTCATTCTTTTCTTTTATATACTTCATTCTTTTCTTTTATATACTTCATTCTTTTCTTTTATATACTTCATTCTTTTCTTTTATATACTTTATTCCTTTTCTTTTATATACTTTATCCATTTTCTGTTATATACTTCATTCTTTTCTTTTATATACTTCATTCTTTTCTTTTATATACTTCATTCTTTTTTTATATACTTCATTCTTTTTCTTTTATATACTTCATACTTTTTCTTTTATATACTTCATTCTTTTTTTATATACTTCATTCTTTTTTTTTTATATACTTCATTCTATTTCTTTTTTAAATTCATTTTTTCCTGTGTTAACACTTCATTGTATTCTTTTTCTTTTTCTTTTTATAAACTTCATTCCTTTTATTTTATGCTTTTTTGTATAATTCATTCTTTTTACTTTGTATTTTTAGTCTTCATTTTTTTCAGTACTTCATTCTTTTCGTTTTACTTTTACTTTGACATATAGATGTTTGAGGTCTAGGTTTTGGACCTGTTTATCGTTCCAAGGGGAAAATTTCCTAGACAACTTTTGTGGCATGCATGGCACAGAAACCCAGGAATTTGCACTTGAACAATATAAACTCGGCAGCAATCTCCAATGGGCGTCAAGTCTGCTTTTGAATGCGTTTATCGTTTGTAATTATTCCCTGCGTTGACAACCCTCTGTGAGAAGGTCCCTTTGCGGACATATAGCCTAGTGTTTTTTTACGATTTTGAGGCTGTTCCCTCTGGTTGTACTGTTTTGGGCGATCTGAAAAGACGGCTTTCTTGTATCATAGATCCCATAGATGTACTTGTAGAGATCGATCATGTCACCACGATTTCTCCGATGCTCAAGAGTGGGCAGTCTCAGGGTTCTCAATCTTTCAGAATATGGCTTGTCCTTCCGTGATTATATAAATCATTCTTTAACTTTCCTGTGTTTCATGCTTTTCCATTTTTATATTTTATTTTTATATAAAAAATTCTTTTTTAATGCATCAGGAATGTATAATAATATATATAAATTATTTTTATATTTTATTTTTATATAAAAAATTCTTTTTTAATGCATCAGGAATGTATAATAATATATATAACTTATTTTTATATTTTATTTTTATATAAAAAATTCTTTTTTAATGCATCAGGAATGTATAATAATATATATAACTTATTTTTATATTTTATTTTTATATAAAAAATTCTTTTTTAATGCATCAGGAATGTATAATAATATATATAACTTATTTTTTTATTTTATTTTATATAAAAAAATCTTTTTTAATGCATCAGGAATGCATAATAATATATATATAACTTATTTTTATATTTTATTTTTATATAAAAAAATTCTTTTTTAATGCATCAGGAATGTACAATAATATATATAACTTATTTTTCTTATCTGCATTTTCTTTTTTCTTTTTAAACTTCAATCATTTTCATTTTATTTATTTATATTCTTTATCCTTTCTGTGTTTTATTCTTTGTCTATTGTATAAACACTTTTTCTTCTTAATTAATTAATGTTCTTTTTAATAACTCAGTCTTATCCTTAAAATACGCCATTCTTTTTCATTTTAATACTTCATTATTTCTCTTTTTTAAAATCATTTTTATCCAATTCTAACACTTCATTATTTTCTTTTTCTTTTCTTTTTATATACTTCATTTTTTTCTTTTCTATGCTCTTGTATAATCCATTCTTATTTCTTTTCTATCTTTCACTCTTTCTTTTTTACTATAATTCATTATTTTACTTATCTGCATTTTCTTTTTTCTTTTTAATACGTCAATAGTTTTAATTTTATTTATTCTTATTGTTTTATCCTTTCTGCGTTTCAGTCGTTTTCTTTTGCGTAAATATTTTTTCTTCTTTATTATTATTTTTTTTAATAAGTCATCCTTTCTTTTTTATACTTCATTATTTTTCTCTTTTAAACTTCATTCTTTTTTTCTTTATAATACTTTTTTTTCTTTTTCGCACTTTGTTCTTTTTTCATTTTAATACTTTGTTTTTTCAATACTTTGTTTTTTTAATAGTTTGTTCTTTTTTCATTTTAATACATTGTTCTTTTTTCTTTTAAAAACTTTGTTCTTTTTAATACTTTGTTCTTTTTAATACTTTGTTTTTTTTCTTTTTAATACTTTGTTCTTTTCTCTTTTTAATAATTTGTTTTTTTTTCTTTTTAATACTTTGTTGTTTTTAATACTTTGTACTTTGTTCTTTTTAATACTTTGTTCTTTTTAATACTTTGTTCTTTTTAATATTATGTTTGTTCTTTTTAATACTTTGTTTTTTTTCTTTTTAATACTTTTTTTAATACTTCGTCTTTTCTTTTAAATACTTTGTCCTTTTTTCTCTTTAATACTTTGTTTTTCTTTTTAATACTTTGTTCTTTTTAATACTATGTTTGTTCTTTTTAATACTTTGTTTTTTTTCTTTTTAATACTTTTTTTAATACTTCGTCTTTTCTTTTAAATACTTTGTCCTTTTTTCTCTTTAATACTTTGTTTTTCTTTTTAATACTTTGTTCTTTTTAATACTATGTTTGTTCTTTTTAATACTTTGTTTTTTTTCTTTTTAATACTTTTTTTAATACTTCGTCTTTTCTTTTAAATACTTTGTCCTTTTTTCTCTTTAATACTTTGTTTTTCTTTTTAATACTTTGTTCTTTTTAATACTATGTTTTTTTTTCTTTTTAATACTTTGTTTTTTTTCTTTTTAATACTTTGTTGTTTTTAATACTTTGTTGTTTTTAATTCTTTGTTGTTTTAAATACTTTGTTTTTAATACTTTGTACTTTGTTCTTTTTTCTTTTTAATATTTTTTCTTTTTAATACTATGTTTTTTCTTTTTAATACTTTGTTTTTTTTTCTTTTTAATACTTTTTTTAATACTTCGTCTTTTCTTTTTAATACTTTGTTTTTTTTTTCTTTTTAATACTTTTTTTAATACTTTGTTTTTCTTTTTAATACTTTGTTCTTTTTAATACTTTTTTCTTTTTAATACTTTTTAAATACTTTGTTCTTTTTTCTTTTTAATACTTTGTTCTTTTTCTTTTATGTATTTCATTAATACTTCATTATTTTTCCTTTTTATACTTTATTCGTTTTTCTTTTAATACTTTATTCTTTTTAGTTTTAATACTTCCTTCTTTTTATTTTATATACATCATCCATATATATCTATATACTTTCTTTTTACGACTTCATTCTTTTCTTTTTATACTTGTTTTTTTCTTTTGTATACATATCTTTTTAAATAATTCATTCTTTTTCTTTTTTTATATTTTATTCTTTACTTTTTAATACTTTATTCTTTTTCTTTTCTAGGATTTATTCTTTTTCGTTATATATTCTTCAGTCTTGTTTCTCTTCCTATACATCATTCATTTTCTCCTGAAATATACTTTATTCTGTTCCTTTTTCTTTTTCACCTCTTTGATATTCCTCTCTATTTTTTATTTTTTATTACTTGAGTTTTCAGCTGAAGTTTTCTGGTAATTTCAATGGAGACATTGTGACAACTGGATAATTGGATGTATAAAATGTAAATGATTGGATTTTTACAACCGGAAATTGGTTTTTATTGAAGTAACATCCAACATTTTTGTTCTCGTTCGATAAATGATCTTCAAACATTTTTGTTGTTGCAATTACTCAGTGAAACGTTTTATCACCTCGTGACCTACTGACATATCTCATTTACCAATAATGCATTTCTTTAACAATACGAAGTAAACGTCTTCACAGACATCACTTTCAATTGCATTAAGCAGTAGAGTCTCTCTACCTCTACGTCTGCACTATTGGGTAAAAACATCGGATTTATTTTAACGACCAACATTCATTGTGACCTTATACAGCAATAAAAATGTACCATGCTTTATATCTTGCAAAGTAGGTTACTAAATAAATAAAAATAGAAATAAATAATGCCCTACAACTCTTTTCTATTCAGATTAAACTGATTGGGGGGATGAAAAATATATCAGCTGAACTCTTGATATAGAAATAACGACCCAAAAATTTTACAATAGGTTTTATGTAGAAGAAAAAGAAAAGTGGGTATTGAACGGAGCATGGTTAGTGTCTTGCTTATTACAATAAGGAGTTTTGATTTGTCATTCATCTTATTCCATTGAGAGTATACCTTTTATAATAGAAATCTCACCTGTCTGTTTAAATGTATGTATGTATGTATGTATGTATGTCTGCCTAAAACTTTCGACAGGGGCGATGGATTTTTACGAGATCGGTATCGTTTTGAAGCTCGATCCTTGGGGCAACAAATATCGAAAAATTGGCTAAAAGAATTTATTCCTCCGCCCTCAACTGGGCACTTTTATACAGGGAGGGGTTACTTTTTTCGAAAGTCATCCCCTCTTTTTGATTAAATAGTCTTAATTTAAACCTTCGTCACTTCCGGTTTGGCAATGGACGCGACGGCAAAGACATCACTTTTTTTTCACGTTCTTTTTCTCCTTTATGGTACGGGTTCAAGCCTGGCTTCCTACTACCACTTTTTTTCTCAACACACACCTCCAAACACCCGGGAAACGCGAGGCATCCTGGCTAGTTTTATATATATGTAAAGACTTTTATTTAGTTAGAAGCAGAGAAAAGACTGACAAAGGATTAATTCAAAATGTAGCGTTAAGAATGTAGAAAGCCATTCTTAACATGGGAAAAAGACGGGCATTTTACACTGGCATAGCATGTTGAAAGTTATTTTCTGTTTAAGGAATGTTTTCTTAATTTTATGAATTTCACGCTTTCCTTAAAATTTGTCATCTTCTGCCAACTGATTGGATAATTGCTTCGGCATATCCCGAATGCTAACATAACCTACTGGAAGATGCTGATGCAAAGTTGCCATAGATTAGGTCTTAAACTTGATAAATACCTAAAATTATTTCAATATTTAGGCTGTTGTCAGAGATAAAAAACAACAACATTATATGCCAACTTTAACTTATGTATTCTTATAGGCCGCAACCCTCACTCCTTCAAGAATCTTCAACTTTGACTTTTTCTAAAATCTTCGATTCTTATAACACATTTGGGGCCCTACGATAGCAAAGAATCGGTTAGAGTAACTAAGCAAATATGCAAGTTTGCACATTTAAGCTTGAAGTATTTTCAGATAAAATAGATTTTAAGAAACATAGTAAATATTTGACAGATGAAGAATGTACCAGAAGAATAAACAAACAATAGCATTCTGAAGACAATGGCAAATATTAACCTCATTTTTTTTCGAAACGTCCAAGATGAGGCAATTGTAGTTTACAGGACAAACAAACAGATTATTATACAGTTAACAGGAATCATATCAATCAGAGAGAGTTGAGAAGTGGAGACGATAATGTAATCGATGGTTTGGCGATAACATCGATTCTTTGACATCTTGGGAGTTAAGGGGCATTTACGAACGAGGAAAATTTGGCATTGTGATTCTAAACACCCTGATGTTGATTAATGGAAATAATGCTTCGTTTGCAATTGTAAAAAGGTACGGACATTTATTGTTGTGTAAAGAACGGCAAACTGAATGTGTTCTTTGGACTGGAGTTAGTTTGAAATGTTATATATGGAAGGGGACTGATCCTAGTATTTAGGGTCTTAGATATGACCTTAAACTATATCCGATGGTGAAGCCCCAGCTTGCGGGCTTTGGGGAGTGTGGAGCCACCCTTTAATTGCTATTGCTCCCAGGTCCACTTTGACCCGGAGTGGTAGTACCTGTTAGCGTCCCAACTATCAGTTAAATAGAAACCGACTTGAAAACAACAAATATATTCTATTAAAAAGTTTTTCTTCAAAATCTTTGGATTCGGCATTAAATAACCTGAAAAGGGTTGATATGTTGTAAAACAAAAACAACCAACCAACCTGGTATTTAGAGAAACAAAGTAAATAGGATTGAAAATAATATTTATTATAAGGAAAAGGCTAGAAGCGAACCCAGTAGTCAAGAGTTGAAAAGAATACATATTGCAATTTAGATGATAGGAACGTGGAGCAATTGCCCATTGTGTTAGAAATAACGACACAACTAGAAGTCAGAGTTAGGACAATGGAAATCAAATTAAGGAATGTCTTTGTGCTGCCAAAAATGTCTTTAAGACATATGTGTATATAAATCCACGTGAGAAACATTTAACTGTTTGATCACAATTCTGACGTCACAAAGAAAGATATTGCAATATATTCAGTTAAGTTAGAGTCGAGTTGAGGAGTTGAGTTTGGAACGATCAGAGGAGAAAAGTTAGCCCAAGCCCCTTTCGGAAGTGAACCGGAAAGGGAGACAAGACAATGTAATTCTGCAAGGCATTGAATACCTGATCACCATCATAATCAGCTGGAATAAATGTGATCATGTTATTTGTAAGCCTTTGTCTTCGTCATAATTTCGACCGAAAAGTAATGTGTTTTTGTGCTTCGTCTTGTAAAAGAACCTAATATGAAACACCCTTCCAAAGTGTAACTGAATCCTCCCTCCTCAATAATATATCCATCCCCTACGTGTTAAAAGAACTGTCTACGTCTCTCTTTATATTAAAATATGAACTCTGTACTATCTATTAGACAATGTCGTTATCCGTTCCCGTTCTGTATACCCCATTATGCGTCTTCCCCGATATGTACAAACACTACCACACAACATTTACGTTGATTTGGTGCTCGTGACGAGGGTAACCCCCCAAGGGTGCGGAAAAAAAACAACCTGGTTTAACACGGAAATAAATAAATAGATAAATAAATAAGTCACAACGTGGAAAATAGGGCCCTTAAAATACATAAAGAAAATGCTAGGCGAGTTAAAGAGAAGAAAAATAATTTAAAAATAAAAGGGAAGACTTGGATTACCATATACACACACAATGTCAAGAAAAAAAAACAAAAAAAAAAACAGAAAAAAAGTTCCAAATCAAATTAAATGATTTGAAAAGATTTGAGTAAAGCAAAAACAATAAATAAATAAAAACATACGCACGGAAAAAGAATGCAAATATAGAGAATATATTATAAAAAAAAAAGAGACGATATGCCGCAAAAGAAAAAAGAGAGACATTCGTAGAAAGAAGAAAAAAGCAAGCACGAAATTGACGAATACACTCAATTATTAAAGGAAAGGTTTACAAGTTTGAACACAAATTTAACAGTAAGAAAGATCTTTGGAAGAGGGTTAAAGAGGTATATTATCAAAAGAAGAAGTGCACAATTTAATATCCTTTAATAAGAAAGATCTCTGAAATTAAAGAGAATTTTAATTTGAAAAGATATAGGATAAAAGAGGTATCTTCTAAAATTTCATATGAAGACGTGTAAAATTTAATATCCTCTGCTGATAGAAGGTTGATGAACAGGATTAAGAATGGAGGAAAGGGTATTAAGGGTTAAATACTAACAACCATAGTTTGTTTTTGTTTTTCCCAAAACTGCGTTTTTGAAAAAAAAATTTTAAATAAAATTTAATGTTTTTCTTCTTAGAGTTTAATGAGAAATAGTACAATTATTATAATACCACTGTGTAAAACTTATTAATGTAATCACATTTAATTTTCGTTAATAAACAGTTTTGCAAAATCTTTTGGCAAATTTCAATGTTCCTAATTATTACCAAAATCTCGTATTCTTTCTGAAAATTTGGATTGATATTTTTATTTAATATTTGATAAATAGATTTTTCCACATATCAAACAATAAGTGATGAAAATTTACGATTAGAAGAGAAAATTGCAGTGGTTTATTAATATTATATTTTTTAAAACACTTTTAGCCTGCACAGTATTTCATATTTTCTTCTCAATAAATTGAATAATTATTTTTCTCTTTAGAATTATACCTTTTTCCTTCATCTTGTTCATCATCACTTTGTGTTTGTGTGTTTCCTCTTTCATTTAGAAATTTTTGCACCAGTTATGTCTTGTCATTGGGATCGTAACAGTTTAAACACAGATAACATTAAAATTGTGATCTTTCACTCTTAGCAGTTATTTCAAATGAAGATAAATTTGTAAAGCTTAAAGTAAATTATAATTTCTGCATGAAAAGTTTAACTTTGAAAAATGAATCGATAATATTCAAATTATTATTCTTTTGAATAGAAATCGCCCAAGACAAGATATAAGCCACTCGATGTAAGGATTTAAAAGAAATACTACTTCAAAGTCAAAAACCAACCAAAGATGAGCGACCCAGAAAAGAGCTAGTCTTCACCCTTTATCAGAAACATTGTCCATGGAATGTAAGGACTAAAGGACACAATAAAGAAGGCGAGAGTTACGAGGATGCAGAAAGTAAACCCAAGCTCTACTTTCTACTTTTCTTATGTATGAAAACCCAGGAAAAAAAAACTTGGTAGAAAGAAGACGATAAAACAATAAATTAGAATTTGGAGTGGGAGTCAGTATGATCTATACATTTTATTAAAATTATCTTCCATTTCTGGTACATTCACTCTTTTTAAAGATGTTAATCACATTTTCTTACCACTAAGCCTTAGTAACAGTGGCAAGCTCTTAGAACCACAGATAAGTTGACAGATAGATTCTGACCCAGAAAACAGAAACATCGTTCAACGATTTGATTGAAAATTGGTCGATTTCACTAATTTCGATGACAATAAAAGTATTGGAAGTGTGAAATATTCGTTAATCCTCATTCAATCCTAGGCAATGTCGAGTCTCTCTGCTAATGTATATATATATATATATATATATATATATATAAATTTATAAAATATATATGGTGATTAAGCTACACTGAATATTCGGCGTTTCATCCACTCTAGGATTCGTCAGGCTTATGCGCGAATTCTGTGGTTGTTTATCGTTTTTATATGGTCCTCTTCTGTGGAGGATTTTAGTTAGCCAATCAGCTTTCTAGTATCCACCGCGCCCCTTCCTATCAGCCAATGGGCATGCATTTTCTCGAACAAAGGATCTGTTTTAAAACTAGTTTAGTGGTTTAAGGCAGACATTTTTCTTTATATAAATATACATATGTGTACATACATATATGCGCATATATATACACACACACACACACACACAAACACACACACACACACACACATATATATATATATATATATATATATATATATATATATATATATATACATACATATATGTGTGATCGTTTATGTATATTCATGTTTATTTAATTTATTTATTTTCTATTGTTTTTGTTAATTTTAAAACTATTTTGTATCGCTATCCTAGAGTAAATTTTATTTTGTGAACACAGTTATTTGCTATTTCTCTTCTATAGTTTAATAGATTAAGTGTAGCTTAATCGCCATATATATTTTATAAATTACTAACTAGCTCTACCTACATATTGAGCACTTTTGAAGTAAATACTTAAAGTTTACGCATAAATCTATACTTTCGTATATTAATTTTATGTGAGTAAATGAAGTAGTTATATATATATATATATATATATATATATATATATATATATATATATATATATATATATATATATGAATGGAAATGTATAAAAAAGAATACGAAAAGTATAAAAGCTTATAACTTTTCTTTATTCGTTTTCAGTTGGTGACGTGGAGGAATACAAAATAATATTACGAAAAAAAAATTAAAAACTTTTTTTACAAGTACATAATTTTCGACCGATCCTTCAGTCTTCATCGGTGTAGTGAAAGTATATATATATTATTTCAGCCCCTTTAAGAACTCGATTCTTATTGTTGAGCACTTTAAGTTGAAATTAAAGTCGGTCACTTAAAAATCACATGTCCAGATCATGATGTTATAATCATGAGATCACTCTCGTCGTCTAGACATTTATATAAATGTTAATTTCAACTGTATTTCTCGCGTTAGGTTTGTTCCTTACTAATGGAGTCAAAGATGGTTTCATGACCGGGTTCGAATCTCCCGACCGGCTGTAATCGTAACTTCCTGCACTGATAATTCCCGAAAAGATGAAACATTAGTGTCTGTAGGCATAAAAAATTAAAATGATTATATATATATATATATATATATATATATATATATATATATATATATATATATATATATATATATATATATATATATATATATATATATATATATATGCTACGAGGGAAGCCCGATGTTGTCCTGGATTAAATGATGATCAATGAATATTTCATACTCCTATATTTTTATTGTCATCGAAATCCGTGAAATCGCCTGGGAGGAAGCTTCATATGTCTCTATGAAGTAACTTAGTTCAAAATATATGTTATTCTACATTTCACTCTAGAGAACCCACTGTTTCTTTTATAAAATTATTTTATATAAACTTCTTTCCAGTTAACAAAAAAAAAAAATCATTAAGAAATTTATGTGCGGAGTTTGAACCTACAGACCGCATCATAAAAAAAAAAAACAAAAAAAAAACGCGCGTAAATTTTAGTTCTTTGCAGTTAATGAAAAAAATTTAAGAAATTTACGTGCCACGTTTGAACCTACAGACCACATCATGCAAAAAAAAAAAAAAAAATACACGCTATCAACTTACCCATAGAAGAATTTTCACAGCCCGTTGTTCTATCCGTGTTGCTAAGCAACGATATGGAAAAAATGTCTTTACCGATGATAGATAAATTAAAATAACAGTTTCGATTATCAATTATCGGTAATTATCGGGGGTATTCTGAGACAAAACTTAACTAAGATCACTTCCAGACTTATACACTACAGTTCTGTAAATTTTAAAGAAAATTTGTTCAGCCGTTTCGGAATCTATAAGGAACGAACTCACACACACACAGATAAAGTTGCATTTTTATATATATATATATATATATATATATATATATATATATATATGCATATATATATATATATATGTATATATATATATATATATATATGTGCTGCAATATCAATTTTTATTTGAACCAATAATTAAAGATATCTGAGATTATACATATGTTTTTAGAAATCAACTTTATTGATCAACACCTGTAATTATGTAACATGTTTTTTTATATATAAAAACTCCAATTAAAAATCTATTAATGATTTTTTAAATTGGTTCTGACAATTACAGGAACGAAATAATGAAATATCAATGTTTATCTTTACAAAATTAAATTATTTACCCACCAGAGAATTTAAATCTAATTAGCTAAGCCTGAAGCACCAGAATTCTATTTTAGGAAATGTGCCGTGTGAAATATTACACACGAAAGAAATCGATCTAGAATATTACGTTTTTATTAGAGCTTTACATTATAAAGGGAAACTAAGTGTTTCGTTCATAATTTTTTTTTATTTCAACAATGAGACATTCTAAAAGAAAACTATTATTATTATTTGTTACTTGAGTTTAAACGGTGATAATATGATTGGTCCCCCGACAAAAGGAGGGTGGACCTGTAAATTCACTCTTGTCCGTTCGTTCGTCGGCACTTTTCTCAATATTAGGCCTTGGGATTTTTAAAAATTTTGCACAAACATTAAACATGATATGAGTAAAAAGTACCAGAACGGATTTTCTGGGAAAACTCCGGTTGCCCCCCCCAGGGGTGCCTTTCGGGTTAAAATGGCTAAAATTAACACTTTTGCACTTATTAAAAAAAATAGATGCCTCGGATTTTTATAAAACTTTCTAAAAAGTTGTAACTAACTGATTTGTATATAATTTTGTTTTTCTATACTGCGCAATAACTCTTGGGTGTGTTCCAGGGGCTCTTTGAGGGCTGATAAAAGCACTCCATTCTTGGGACTATTTTACCATATTTATCAAAAATTTTCTGTGTATGTTTATTTAGCAGTTTTGCATGGTGCTGAATTAAAATTTAAATATGTTAAGGCCTTGAGGACTTTTGGGGCTAAATAGAGGAATGCAAATCGTGGACTTAGTCATTTCTATTTTTGCACGGTGCAGAACTCAAATTTACATATGTTAAGGCCTAAGACTGCACCGGTTTTTCATTTTCACCAGGATTTGATGTCTCCTGAGGACTTTTGGGACTAAATGGGAAGAGGAAGGGCAAATGCTGAACTTAGTCATTTTTTATGCCTCGTTCACTGTGCACTCACGGGGGACCATGCATGCTTTGCTTGTTTTTGTTGTTAACCTCGAATGGTCATTTTCTTTACACATAAGTTAACATTGAATTCTAACCCACTTTTTACAAATTACTTAGAGTAATATGCTTTTTAATTTAAGTGTAGATATGACTATTATAAACAATATTAATTAATAAATAAGACAAACAAATATGTCGTAAGTTCCCAGTGTAATATAGTGCATACTGTTTTAAATTTAATTTTCAATTCATGTGCTAATAAGCAAAATTTATAATTACCCACATCTATTTTGCTAATAACATTTCCTTCGATGAGATGTGTCATTGAAAATTCATGGATCAAGGAACAAAAATTATTCGTACTCTTTGTCGAACAATAAATTTTGTTGCAATTCTACAAAATTTAATTCAGAATTTCCAATTATATGTTTGCTCTATGTCGCATGCTGCGCTTTCTTTATCTGGTTGGGATTGTCTTATAAATATTAATACTAAAATGATACCAATAGCTATGGCTAATTACCTGACAGTACTTCATTAAAAATAATAAAGTTGTTAATTGAGACGAAGGTAAATATGTTAAATGTTCTTTCTCGTAGACAAGGGAATAGTGATTAAAGTTCTTAAACACGTACAATGCAACAAATTGAAGCGTGGGTGGGGGATGTTTCTATTTATTTGTTTCTTTACAAGTGTTAGACACAGTTTCAGTTTTTCATGTGGAGAAAATTCAGCTCTTCAAAAAAGGCACTCTAGATTGGGACAAAAATTTTAAAAAATACTTCAGTCTAGGGTTACTCTTTCACTGACAAAGTGCAGAAAATGTGACGTGTAGTAACAGAACAAATACTACCTATTACAATATTTATTTGCACAAAATATAAAAATACATAATGAACAAATTAGGTATAAGGCCATTCAAAAATATAGGAATAATGGGTGTTATTGGTCATCCTTGGTCTCAAATACTTAAAATTGTCCATCCTACTCTTAACTTGAAATATCTGTCACCACAATACCACATTCACTCCAGGAGCTGTTCTACTTAAGATAAACACAAATTTGAAAAAGTTTTATTGAATTTTTGCAGTAGTAACATTTTATATGGCATAATCACGTTGACCAATATCAGCCGCGTTTAAAAAAGTTTTCATTTAGCCTATGAGTTACTTCCCTTTAAGCTATGAGATTTTATTTTCCTGTTTGAATTTCATATATGAAGATTACTATGCCTTATGTTTCCAAAAAATCCAAAATACAGTGAACTGTTAGAATAATTTTAACAACTTAGGATATTTGGTGTATCTTAAATTAATTTAGGAAAACTCGTCCCCGGAAAACTCGTCTCCGGAAAACTCGTCCCCGGAAAACTCGTCTCCAGAAAATCCGTACCCGCAAAACTCGTACCTGGAAAACTCTTGCTTAGTGGAAAAACTGGTCTCTTATTGAATAAATAAGGGACCAGTTTTCCTACCTAGCAAAAAGGGACGAATTTTTCCGGGGACGAGTTTTCTGGGTACGGGTACGAGTTTTCCGGAGACGAGTTTTCCGGACACAATCTCAAATAGTATGTAACTAAACACTCCGCCCGCAATATGTTTTCTACCGAACAACGCCGGGTAAGTACAGCTAGTGCTTAATAATTCTATTATTCAGAGCTTTTTTATTTTGATATAAACAAAACACGAAGTTATTGAAAGTTTTTTTTTTCATCAGAACAATACTAATCTTGGTTGACTGAATGCTTTTAGCCGTTTGTTTTAATCACTTTTAGGTCGATTTCTGAAATCTGTCCCGCGCGAGTCTTTGTTTATTCGTTGATTAAAAGAACCCACTAAGTTTCCTGAATAAAGGACAACCTGATTGATGGAAGCAACTCTAAATGAAAGCACTTGCTTGACGTGGTTTCTAATTCAGACCTGCAGATCTATGGACGAGAGGTTAATGAACAAAACTAAAACTAAAACGATAATTAATATGAAGCGTTATTTAGAGGTTGATCTGTCGGCGAGATGAAAGAAGCACAAAGATATAGGATTAAGGAAACACAAGGTCGTATTGGAGCTGGAAGGATTTGACAGAAATAGGTTATTGTAATTTTTTTTTGTTGACTTTGAGGTCAGAGAGACAGAAAAGAAAAAGATGAAAGAGGGTGGAGGAGGGGAAGCTTATTTAAAGAGAGGAAGAGAGAGATGGGGGAGGGTAAGAGAAGAGATTAAATACAAAATCAAGAGAAGAAAAAAGGAAATAAGCTAAGATCACAGTATAGTATCTGTTCTGGTGCCCCATTTAAAGTTAATTTGTCCTTCCCTTCTATACTAGGGAAATTTTTATTTTTGTCTACATCCAGAGTAACCCTTTTTGGAGAGCTTGTTTACCCCCACATTGAAAATGACCTTGTGTCACATTTTTCTCTCCTAAGGAAGCAAATGGATAACAATAAGCATAAGTGGATAAATAGTGTGAGGTTTGGTTGTTTGGTTTTACGGCATATCAATCCTTTCCATGTGATTTAATGCCGAATAATTTTGAAAAAAAAAGTTCGATGCTTCGAGTTGTTTATATTTTCACATATTTATTCATTGTGTTTGGTTTGGTTGTTTTGTTTTACAACATAACTTTTTCGAGTTGAGTTATTTTGGTAAAAGCTTCATGCTTCAAGTTGTTTATATTTTCAAACATTTAATGGTGTTTAGTTTGGTTGCTTTGTCGAGAAAAATAGTGTGAGGTTTGGTTGTTCTTGTTTTTAACTTTGCAGAACATGATTGAGTTTTGCAAAGGTAAGGGAAAAATAACATCAATGTTTCGTGCATTTCAGTCAGGAAGACGATATCTTCA
The DNA here is from genome assembly GCF_053919585.1 of Euprymna scolopes. NCBI lineage: Eukaryota > Metazoa > Mollusca > Cephalopoda > Sepiida > Sepiolidae > Euprymna > Euprymna scolopes. The sequence goes on along the minus strand of NC_136484.1, from coordinate 30,747,641 downwards.
GACAGTCTGATCTGGTAGCACAGTTAACCAAAATAAGAAGAAGGAGGAGGAGGGAAAGCAGAGGAGGAGGAGGAGGAGGAGGGAAAGCAGAGGAAGGAATGAATGATGATTGGGAAACTCATATTGTTACTGTCTTCGAAATGAGGGAATCGTCCATTTTGTTTTTCAAAGCGATTGCTTGCTCTAGTTAGGAACCCCCGCTCCCACAGTGTATTAGGAGGAAGCTTCACATGCCTCCCTGCAGTGACTTGGTCCACAATACATTTTAGTCTACATTGCACTGTAGAGAATCTACTTTTGATTTTATAAAAGATAACATCAATGTTTGGTGCATTTCAGTCAGGAAGACGATATGTTCAAACAATCTGATCTGGTAGCACAGTTAATCAAAAGAAGAAGAGGAGGAGGAGGACGAGGACGAGGACGAGGAGGAGGAGGAGGAGGAGGAGGAGGAGGAGGGAAAGCAGAGGAAGGAATGAATGATGGTTGGGAAAGGTCTCCAAAATATGCCAAAACTCCTTTAAAGAAAACTAGCAGGGAGACTCGACATTGTTCGGGATTGAATGAGGAACAACTAATGTTCATCCCTTTCATATTGTTATTGTCTTCGAAATGGGAGAATCGTCCATTTTTAATCAAAGTGATTGCTTGCTCTAGTTAGGAACCTCCGCTCTCGTAGTGTATCAGGATAAAGCTTCACATGCCTCCCTGCAGTGACTTGGTCCACGATACATTTTAGTCTACATTGCACTGTAGAGAATCTACTGTTGATTTTATAAAATTATCTGTCAATAATGGCTTCACTTAAAGTTTAAAATACAAAAGTCAAGTATCATGGTTATATTGTGCTCTAAGACAAAACATTCATTTCGAACGCACCCCGTCTTTAAAAATAATCTACATCCGATTTTATTGCCTGGGCCTTTCTGCTTGTGCGAGGATAAAACTTGTGATTTAAGGTTGTATGAAAGTGTTAACTTGGATCAAAATCGGATTTCCTTTTTTAATCGTATTTTTTCGATTATTGTTTTTATTTCTTTACATAGGAGTCAGCGCTTATCAAGGCCCAGAGGCAACTAGAGGATAATGGTTAAAGAGTGTACAGTATCAGAATCATAGTAATCGTTAGAAGTCGAAATTCGGTAAATTTTGTTAACTTAAGTGGAACGGCTCATCAATAACTTGTTTGCATTGGACTTGAAGACGGCCATATTCTAGTCAGCTGGAAAGCAGGTAAATGGAAGACAGTTCCACCGGCGTGCCGTTCTAAGAAAGATACTTTGTTCATGGAATCTACGTTTAGGTTTAGGCACAGGGGTGCATCCTGGGCTCAACTCTTTTCCTGATCTACATTAATGATCTTCCAAATCACATCCTTACATCATTCGTAGACATTTTTGCTGACGACACTACCATCTATGGTAGCACATCTAAGACAGTAAACGACCAAGTTCTCTCCGATTCTCTCTCCTCTGATCTTGATCATGTTGTACAATGGGGAAAGGAGTGGCTGGTTACTTTTAATGCATCTAAAACCAAGCTTCTCTCTTTACATCATCAACGTTCTGATCCCCATCTGGCATCAATTAACATGAATGGCTCTCGTCTTGGGAAGGCCTCAAGTTTTGACAGGCTTCTGGGCTCGACCTTTACTCCTGATCTTAAATGGAATACGTACATCAAATCTGTTGCCAAGGCCGCTGGAAAAATGGTGGGATCCTTCTATCGATCCAGTAGATATCTCACTGCTGATGCAATTCTCTATCTATATAAGAGCCAGATACGTCCACATATGGGCAGGGGCTGCTAGAAAAGACTTGTCCTGCCTTGATAGGGTTCAAAATAGACTTTGCGGCCTGGTGGGAGATGTCCTTTTCTCTTCGCTGCAACCTCTATCTCACAGGAGAGATGTTGCGAGTTTGTCTCAGCTTTATCGTTATTTTCATGGAAAGTGTTCAACTGAGCTTCAATCTATGGTCCCCCCTCGCCAAACTTTCACAAGAAACACTAGACTAGCTGAAAACATTGTCAATAATTTTCCCCACTCTTTATCTGTACCTAAACCTAAACATAGATTCCATGATCAAAGCTTCTTTCTTAGAACTGCACGCCTGTGGAATTGTCTTCCGTTTTCCTGCTTTCCAGCTGTCTATAATATGGTTGTCTTCAAGTCCAACGTGAACAAGTTTCTGATGAGCCGTTCCACTTAAGTTAACAAATTTACCGAACTTCCATTACTATCGATTACTATATTGTCCTTTTGACTACTCTACACTCTTTAACCCTTATCCTTGAGTGGCCTATCGGCCTTGATAAGTGGTGAAAAAAAAAGATAAAGAGTAGGGGAAATTATTAATAACGTTTTCAGCTAGACGAGTGTTTCTTGTGAAAGTTTGGCGAGGGGAAGACCATAAATTGGAGCTCAGACGAGCACTTGCCATGAAAAAAATAATAATAGTAATCTTATGAAATTCATACACTCACAGCGTCTCTTCTGTGAGAAAGATTTTCCTAGAAGCTCCTGCCCAGATGTGGCAACAGTACTCCATTCTTGGACGTACCTGGCTCTTATATAGGTAGAGAATTGCATCAGCAGTGAGATATCTACTGGATCGATAGAAGGATCCCACCATTTTGCAGCGATCTTAGATTTGGTGTACGTGTTCCATTTCAAATCAGGAGTAACGGTCAAACCCAGAAGCTTGTCAAAACATGAAGCCTCCCCAAGACGAGAGCCATTCATTTCAATTGATGCCAGTTGGGGATCAGAGCGTTGATGATGTAAAGATAGAAGCTTGGTTTTAGATGGATTAAAAGTAACCAGCCACCTCTTTCCCCATTGTACTACGATTATCAATTTTTTATACTTAGCAAATGCATTCCGATACAAAAACTACGTATGAACACTCCCGGAAACATCAAGCACATCTGTGTGAAATTTTTAAAAAAGTCCCTTATACCACAAACACAACGTCCATACATGTACATGTACATATAGCCTGTTAATCAAAAAATATATAAATGATTTCAATAATAGACACACCTACACAACATATGTTAATTTGGCCCGTATATAACATTTATACCAATACAAAGTTCTTTCGTCTATCATTAACGAATATTAACGCACCTTTTTCAGTTCAAGATTGAATAAAGAGTACGCGGAAGGAATTAATTTCACATAATTTTTTTTTTTTGTGTGAATCACACTGATGTCGTGCTCGTTTATTTGTCACTAGCCTGGATGCCCGGCGTTGCCTGTGTATTTGGAGGTGTGTGTTGAGCAAAAAAAAAAAAAGTGGTAGTAGGCAGGCCATTTTATTGCGAAGAAGGAAAAAAAAACGTGACGTCTTTGCTGTTGCGTCCATCGCCAAACTGGAAGTGCGAAGGTTTAAATTAAGGCTAGTCAATCGAAAAGAGGGGATGACTTTCGAAAGTATCGGTAAAAAAAGCGACCCCTCCCTTTAGAAAAGTGCCCAGATGAGGGTGAAGGAATTAATGTTTTTAGCCATTTTTTCGATATTTGTCGTCCGAAGGGTCGAACATCAAAACGATACCGATCTCGTGAAAATTCGTCGCCTCTGTCGAAAGTTTTAGACAGAAATACATACATACATACATACATACATACATACATACATACATACATACATAGGAGACAATAGGAGTGAAAAATGAATCCACAAACACTATATATTGGAAATATGTATATCCTTGTTAAATAAATGACCCATTCTATATTTTCCAATATATAGTGTTTATGAATTCATTTTCAACTCCTATTGTCTTCCATATAAGCTCCATTGAAATTTGTTGAGCTTTATATTATCCCGATAAGTTTCCTTTTATAGAATTGAATTTACTTTCTTCTTCTATCTACCCTCGTTGCATGATGATTGCAACGTCTTGTCAGACGAGTGCCACTCCCTCAGACATTTAAAGTCCATGAGCCCAAAAATGACTTCCATCGCCACAGGACCATTTTAATAGACAAATGCCTGAGGGAGTATCTATACAAAGATGATATTACAGAGTCTTAGCTTTGTACGACAGCTAAGTCTCTCTTTCGGTTCAAAATGTTGAGATCCAGCAACAAGCAAGAGCAAGATAGCCAGCAACAAGTGAAACTACAGACCAGCTTAATGCAGGTACTGGTCTCCCGCTTTGTTTTTTTGAAATCAAAGATTTGCTTCTCCTAGAAAGGTTGCCTTTACCACGGCTTACAAGAGCCTTCTCCACCCCAACACACACATACATACACACAAACACACATGTCAGGCCATGTCATATGCTACTGGTACCATGTAACCCAGTACTACCTGCCTCATGGTCGGGTCACCGGCGACTAAACTGCCCCCCCCAGACTTGTTTGGTGAGGAGGGTGACTAGTCTCCCTGAAGGATTAAAAACAAGACCTTCCAAATGGCGAATGAACCCTTTTTCGGGGTCAACGGCCAACTAGCACATACATACATACATACATTTAAGCAGACAGGTGAGATTTATATTATGGATGTACCGTTTTTCATGTCTCATTTAAGAAACGAGAGAAACATTCTCTAATCAGCTAAGCATGGCACAAATCCTTACATTATTTTACACAGTCTAAACTTAAAAAATAATAATAATAGTGATCTTATAAAATTCATACACTGCATTTATAAGTTGTGCTGTATTTGAAGGGAAATGTTGTTTATTTATTATCCCCTCCCCCCGAAAAAAAAGACAAAAAATGTTTATGTTAAAAGATGGCGTCACCATATTCTATCAAAAATATTTTTGAAAAAAATTACAAAAGCAATAAACCCTTTGGATATCCCCCAAGACAATGCGATCCAAGAATTCTATGCTGCTTCAATGATTTATCCAGGAGGATGAATGCTCCACATGACCACACCAGCATAACCGATTCGTCCTTACGCCAACCTATAAGCTGGACAAATATAGTGCTTTCAGTAAATCCCCCCGACCTAATGTGTGAGGGTTCAGTTGGGTCAGCAGTCTCTAAATTCCACTTCGGTCTTGTTCAATCACTTGCTTTCCTTGGCCAGCCAACTCTCCTGCAATTTAAAACATTCATGTTTCTGCAATGGTTTACACAGGAGAATGAGTATCCCACATGACCATACCAGCGCAATCGATTCATCTTTAGGACAATCTCCGTGCTGGACAAGCGAAGTGCTTTTCAGAAAATCCTTTGACCTGTTGCGTTGGATTTGGTCAGATTTTACATTGCATGCAGATCCATCAGATCTGATCACGGATGTGTCATTGCACTACAGTCGGATGAGAAAATATTGTGTGAGGATCCACTGATGATGATAATTAAAAAATTAAATAAATAAGAAGTTGCACTAAACAAAGACCGATTGGTGAAACCCAGGTAGTAATCATTCTCATTCATTTGCAATCCTCCATTCTATAATCAAGACCAATGTGTATTTACGAAGCGTGTTCCAAAAGTGAGGCACCTATTTCTTTATTCCGCCCGAATTGATCAGAACTTTTGCCTTCATGACCTAAAAGTTTCATCACTCTGTTGCAGATATTGACGGTGTGAGACTCTAAGAAAGCAATCCCTGTCATCGACCTGCACCAGAAGCAGAGATGCATCATTGAATTCCTGGCAAAAGTGCATTGTGAATGGCGGAGACTATGAAGAAAAATAAATTCTGGTGTATAAAAGGTTGCTTGTTTTAATTGTATCACTCCCGTCTTCATAGTTCTTTAACTTTTTTAATTAAAAAAAATAGGAACCTTTACTTTTGGAACGACCCTCGTAAAAATATCCAACTTTCCTGTCTCTAAATTTGAAATAACTTTGTACGTTCACTAAGCAAAACTCTATAATAGCTTTTTGATGATTAAAAAGAAATGCGTATTTTTAATACATTCCATTAAATATTAGATTATCTGACTCGTGTCGTTTGTAATGTTGGGCGTATTTTTCATAGCTCTGCATTCAAAATACGAATAGCCGGTTGTCTATGTATGGAATTTTTCGTTCCTTTAACAAACTGTTTTTTGTGTGGAAAACATGAAAAAGATTTTTTTTTTATTTCTTTATTCTTTTTAAGAACGTTTCTCTAGAATTGATCTGATGGTTTTCTGATTGGCTGCATGAACGAATAATCCTGGTAATTATGTGTTTATTCCCGGTTGTTTGCGTACGAAAGAATTGTCAAGCTACATTGAACTATTTTTAAATTTGATAAGAAAAAACAAAATGAATAAAGACATGATTATTGGAATCTGAAATACCATTTACTTATACTTATATTTACTTCGATTACATCACGCAAAACTTAGCGAGGAGAACAAAAAACATGTCTTTTTTTATTCCTGAACGAAATTGTTCCAAGCGGTGAACTCTAACGTTACGCATGATTTACACACGTTTTGACGTGCAGACACCGTCGCTAGGAAACCAAAACAAGGAATAAATCGACTCCACTTTTTTCTCCTTTGTGAAACAACCGACATTTATTTACAGGTCTTTTCCTGTCACCCTCGGCCACCGTGCGTAACACGCCTATCTCTGTCATTTTCTCACGTAATCCTCGCATACTTTTCGAATACCGCTTCCATCTCTGACGTGATTCCCGGTCTGAGCACAAGTTCTTCTTTTTATAATCTTTTTCCTTCTTTCTTGTTGTGACGTCATCTCGCACCCAGCTCGGTCATTTGCACATAGCTGCTACACGCGCGTGCTTGCTATTTTACAGGACAACGTCCTCAAGATAAACCCGCTACCTGAAATGAATTCAGTAAATCATAAATATATGATGTCATGCCAAAGCTATAGTGATTTTATTGAAGTAATTTTTTAAGTGCTTCTTATATAAAAGGTATAGGCGCTTCTACATTATTGGGATTATATTTCGTAGTCGATAGATGGAGTTTTCAGATAAAAAAAAAAAAAAACTTTGGTTTCAACTGATTTTTTTGTCAGTTCTAACAAGTTTCAATGGTGACTTCCAAATTATGCAGTCGGAATTACCTGAACATTACTGAATTATTTAAAAAAAAAAACAACTTTAATCGTGTTAGTAGGTGAAAAATTTCCGCCATCTTGTTTAAATCAAAACGGATATTACCCTCCCCCTTTGAACTCTCCTGTGCCTTACGATCGTTTTCATCAAATTCTATTTTTTATTTTCTTTAATAATTTTCTACCTTATATCGATTTTCGTAATTTTTGGATATAATCATTTTAAAAATATGAGGAATACGTACATACCATTGTTTCCATGTGAAATTCAGTTTTACGATTTCCGAAATCTCGTCCCAATAGTGTAGAAGCGCCAAGGTATAAATGCCTCAGTTGGTAAACTGAAGATCTTAACGTTTTAGTTTCGAGTTCCGCTCATGGCATTCACTTTGGTTGTTGGGGATTTATTCTTTACTATTGATACAAAATTCTCCATTTCTAACATTCGATCTTTGATATTTCGAAATGAGACATACTCCGCTGTGTACTTATTACGTTAAAAATGTGACTTACAGATAGACAAACAAAATCTCTTTCTATATAAGATTAGCGGGGTATCCGGCATTGCCCGGGTGTGTGTAGGTGGTGTACAAAGGAACCCCGGAGGACATTTTTTAAAATGGTAGTAGCGTGGGGGAGGGGGATCAAAAGAACAGTAGGCAGTTTGGATTCAGAGAGGTGTTTAAAAAATGGTAGTAGGCAGACAGGCTCGAACCCATAACGCGAAGGAGGGGGAAAAAACATAACGTCTTAGTTGATGCGTCCATGGCGCAAGCGGAAGTCGAGAGCCTTGTAATTAAGCATAGTCAATCTAATGGAGACGATGACTTGCGAAAATGTCGATGAAAGAAGCGACCCCCTGTAAAAAAAAAAACGAAAAAAAACCGGGCAAGTTGAGGGTGAAGAAATGAATGTGTTTAGCCAATTTTTCGATATTTGTCATCTGAAGGATCGAGCTACAAAAAGATCTGGTGAGGATCCGTTGCGTATGTCGAAAGTTTTTGGCAGACTTACAAACACACACACACATACCCACACATATACACACATGCACATACACACATACACACATTTTGCCTTTTATATTATAGATTATATTTAAAAGAAGCTTTTAATCATTTGTAACCGAGGAAAAAATATATTTAAAAAATAAATTTAATAAAATGCTAACTAATACAGGGTCACCCCTCAAAAAACGTGATATCTCCATTATTTATTCACCGATTGCCCTTATTTTACAGGACATGGCAGAATCAACGAACGTGAGTACACCAAGATCACAGTGGGAGCTGGGACAAAGAATACACTGTGTCAAATTTCGTTCGGACAAAACACTAAGAAATGGGGGCTGATTAGAGTGGGGGCCCGTTTTGGGGGGTCACGCTGTATATCCTACTAAAGAGATATATTCGTTTGAAGTAGCTGAGTAGTTTCGAGTAATAATCAAGTAAGTCGTCTTTATGAACAGAGCGGTTTATATGGACGGATATAACATATGTAATATCCTTAAGCATGAGGCTTTCGGCGTACCCTTCGACGTCTGTTTCAAGCTGCTCTCTCAGTCAGTATTTATGGCTTAGCCAGCCAGTGATATTCTTGAGGGAGAGGAAGCCGGATGTACTCGTATTCATTACATCATTAACTAAATCCAAATATTGCAGACATAGAATTTGTATAAGCCGACTTTCTATTAAATACAAGATAGATACTTTCGTAATATTTTATTAAATAAGATATTTCTGTCTGTCTGTCTGTCTGTCTGTCTGTCTGGCTGGCTGGTGGCTGTCTATTTGTCTCTTTTTCTCCCCCCTCTCTCTCTCTGTTGACCAGGTCTTGTGAAATGTTTCTAAATCTAAACATCATGTTCCTGTCTCAACTTGCTCAAAGAAAAGTTTACTAATTAGCTGACCTGTTGATTGCAATGCGAAATGGGTAATCCTACAAAGATGTCAAAAGTGTGAATAAACATTCATTACAACAACAACAACAACAACAACAACAACAACAACAACAACAACAACAACAACAGCAACAGCAACAACAGCAGCAGCAGCAGCAGCATAACTCTACTCACTTAATATACTGAGTTGGAGAAATCCAATACTGTTGAAGTGGTCAATACATAAAAACCTCAGTATTATTCATGAAATAGTGGGGGTGGGGGTGAAGGGGGGGGGCGCCCGACCTTGTTTGCTAGTAAAATACACTTAAATGTATTTTAATTCATTCAGATTTCGTATTTATTATTATAGAGCTAATTCGCTATGATATATATTATATTGTAACTACTATATAGTACTGATTCTAAAAGATTAAAAAGAAAATGACGTGGGTGCCATCAGCTAGAATCGAAACCAAAACATTTAGCGCTCCAGCTACGTTTCCTACAGTTGGAGGTATCGACAGATAGATAAGAAAGATTTAAAATAAAACTGTGAATGAATTTGCGCATGCGCAAAAGTAATAGAAATATGTCGGAAAGTTGAAATAGACATTTTGCATTCCAACTTGCCGACGTATTTCTGAAGGCGTTATTCATCCATCCAAACGAGGATTTTATTTGTTGTAAACAATCCTTGGTGTATGATTACTATTTCTTGTTAATTTCAGTGTTATGTTCAAGAGTTTATCGGTTAAATATTTTCACGCAGACACACACATCTACTGTTTTATTTATATAGATAAAAATAAAAGACCATGAGAGCACCTGCAATGAAAGCAAACGAAAACACCTGATTCTTTAAAGCGTAATAAGGGAAAATCACTATTTCTAATCAAACATTTCAGATGAACTTTGATTTAAAACCAGAAAAAAAAGAAAAGTAAAATAGTTATCTGCTGTGAACAAAAGCGTAACGTATATATATATTTAAAAAAAAGAGAATTTTATGACACATTGACCCTTGAAGGTCTCAGACATGGACTAACGAGCAGCCTCTCGCTTGTTAAAGATAACATCTGTATAGTCCTAGTTTTAGAACTAAATTCCCTCAACCCACAAACTCTAACCCCTAACACCAACACGAAAATGAATAAAGTCACCGATAAATAAGTAAATAAACAGATACGAGAATGAATAAACTAATAAATTCGCACCCAATTCAACCATGTTCTTCACACTCATGATAAAAAAAAAGCCTTCTTTTGCCGAGGATAAATTTTCGCTCTTCATTTAGAATTCTGTTTTCGAAAATAAGGGTTGTTGCCTGATGAGGTCTCTAGTTAGTAAATACTAGTAGACCGAAACATGCTTATGACTGTGTAGCAACAAACTACTGCTTATGTATATATATATATATATATATATATATATATATATATATATATATATAGTGTACTTGTATAACAGGCAGAAGAATGCCAAATTGCGGCAATAGGACAGAGGTTGCAGCAGCCTTGGCAATGTCCTCAATGTATTTGATCCAATTCATGTTGCCTGTGAATGTTAAGCCAAGGAGGTTGAAAGATAGTTCTTCAGGCAGGGTGTTATTTGCCATGACAACCATTGGCTGAGAAGGTTTTTTGTAGTTGGTGAAAGGAAAGGAGCTTAATCTTAGCAGCATTAAGTGTTACCACCCGTTACTTTGATGAACTCACTGTAGACTACAATGTATTGTAAACTAAGTCATTGCGGGGAGGCATGTGATGCTTTCTCCTAGTGCTCTGCAATGCGTCAATGACTAGAGCAGGCAATCAATCGATTTGATTGAAAAATGTGCAATTTCGCCAATTTTGATGACAAAGTATTGAAAGTGTGGAACATTCGTTGATCATCACTTAATCCCAGGAAACGTCTTGTCTCCCTGCTAGTATAATATATACAAGGTGCCTTCAATAAGTTTCCAGGCTTTTTTGTACAGGCATTTAAAAGTGGCGCAAACTCTTGAAAATTCAATATGTTTTTGCTATAAATCTTATGAGATGATTGACCAATTTTTATGATTTCAGGTTCAAATGAACAGCTACAGCAGGAATTGGAATACACCCTACTAAATCCTAAGTGTCACAGCTTGTGAATTTCAAAAATGCAATCTGGACGTGAGGACACTTTAGAAGAATGATATCCAATAAAATTATGAAACGTATGGAATGCTTCAGGCTGCTTTTGGACACATAAATTGAGCATCAGTTTTTGAGTGGCCTAAGAGAGTCAAGGAAGGCAGGGAGTCTGTGAGGAATGATGGGAGGTGTGGGAAGAGTAAGGAAGTCAGCACACAAGAATTGATTGGCCAAATAAAGAATTTCATGGATAAGAACTGTCGTGTGTCTATAGAAAAAATAAGTGCACTGTTTGATTTCAGTGTGGAAACTGTACACAATTATTTGCAGGGAAATTTAGATCCGGAAGATTTGTGTGAATGCACCACAACTTCACTCTTGTCACAGACTACTTAACTAAGATGGACATCAAGAGAGTTACTCACCCGTTCTAGAGTCCAGACCTTGCTCCCTGTGACATTTAGTAATTCCTTACAATCAAGGAAAACCGTGAAGCTGTGACGAGGGTCATTGACATGCTCACACAAGAGGACTTCAATGGGGCCTTCTAGAAGTTGTTGGAACGGTATAACACGTGCACTTTAGGGGATTACTTTGAAGGGGGTTATATTTTCATGTGTGTACTATCAATAAACGTGGCCATACAAAAAAGTGTGGAAACTTATTTAAGACACCTTGTGTTATATATATATATATATATATATATATATATATATATATATATATATATATATATATATATATATAAAATTAATAATGCTGAACATTTAAAATGATCTTCTTAATTTACTTCTTTATTTAAATGCCCAGGAACACCACCCTGTTTGTCTCATTTTCTGCATACCACTGATTTCAAGGTCTTCTTTGGCTTCTCACACGAATTTTTAACTGTAAGATGAGTTTTTTGTTATTTGAAATTCCCCTTATTTAATTTTATGTTAAAAATGTGTAGATACTCATATGTTTACTATACCTGGTGTTACTCATAACCTTTCCATCACATGCAATTGTTTGTATCACTTTTACACTTGGTTCACCGGGTATTTATGCCAGGTAGTTTTTGAATTTTTTTCATGAGTCCACTATGCTATAATAACTAGAATGATGGAGATCTTCCTAAGATTCCAATTTCTTTTCATGTCGTACATAAGACCTTGGTATTTTATTATTTTTTCCCTTTTCGGCTCTGTTTAACCTAGCATCATTGGGGACACTAACTTCTACTAAGGTTGTTTCTTTCTCCTTCTTATCCCACATCACTATGTGCATGTGTACCTGTGTGTAAATGGAAATGTATGATTTTATATAAAAAAACAAACATTTTATGAACTGCATATGAATTCAGATTTGAATTGAAATTATCTGCTTTTGTGCAATGCTAAATGTCAGAGTACAGAAGACAATCTCATTTTCTAATTCGACAGTTCTAAACTGAGTTTATTGGTGTCCATTTGAAATAAGATGAGTTCAAGCATGCACAGAAATTGTATAAACAATCAAACAACAATAGTTCAACCGTTGCTAGAATTAGAACCAGCCAATTAAAACATGCAGAATAAAAAAAGGATATTGAACTTCAGATCTATAATTGTATGGTAAATCTTGGATCTGAATTTCAATATCCTTTTTCATTCTTACACCAATATTTAATTTCCCTTATTCTATGATTTAAAAACTTTAAGAACTTTTATTTATAATTTTCTATGTTTATTACCTTTACCGAATTAGGTGCAAACCATTTATAATATTTGCTAATATTTTTCCTCTGAGCAGATGAATAAACATCGCAAACTCATGGGTTAAGGAAATATACTTATTAAAATGTATTCTTTGTCTTGCATATAATAAAAATTCGAGATTTGAAATTTAACCGTTTCACATCAAAACATTTCAATTACCAAATTATGATTTATTTGCTCTATCTGGTATATTGAGCAATTTTCATTTAGCTGGGATAGTCTTATATAAATTATTACATCCAATTATATTTTGTAAGACCGATAATCATTGGATTTGCATATCAGTAGATTGCTTGCATTTCATTATGCTAAAGAGTATATATATATATATATATATATATATATATATATATATATATATATATATATATATATATATATATATATATATATATATATATATAAAATGGGTTAAGAAATTCCAACAAAAGAAAGATGTATATTTAAATAAGGGGGTAGTCACCAACAATGGGTATTTTTTAACATTATTTTATTATTCCGTGTCTTGGTTTTATATATATATATACATATATATATATATATATATATATATATATATATATATATATATATACGGCAAAAAGAAAGTCCGCACTTGTAATTTCTTCAAAAACTACAAATTTAAGCTAAATTTAATGTAACTGTTTAAACAACCTATACCTCATTTGATTGGCATTTTATTCTTCTATAATTTTACCTGTTTATATTTAACTTTTAATTTAATTGTTCTAGTGGTTTACGTCAATTTAAAAAAATAACTCCAAATTGAGGAGGCAAAAAGAAAGTCTGAACAATCGAAAATTCTTATTTAAATGTAACTTTTGGACCTTAATGCAACACAAATACAACAAGAACACAATGAACTAGTTAATATTTAGTAGCATAGCCCTTCTGCAATTTGACAGCCTGCAATCTTTTTGGAATTCCTTGAATTAGACTGCAGCAATACTCCGGGGACAGGGAATCCCACTTTTCATTAATTTTTGTCCAAAGTTCTTCCAAATTTGAAATTTTATCAATGCATAGCTGTTGCTTGATGTAATGCCATACGTTTTCAATATGATTGAGGTCTGGAGATTGTGCAGGCCAATCCAAACATGGAATATCATGCTCTTCCATGAACCTCTTGACATTGCCAGCTATGTGAATGGGAACATTATCCTGCATGAAGATGGGATAATCATCCAAATTCCGACCAAAGTAGGGTAGAAAATGCTCAGTTAACATATTAATGTACTTGGTCGAATTAATTCGATCTGTCAAGCGAACTATAGGCCCTGGAACATTGGTACTAATACTGCCCCACACCAAAACTGAACCTCCACCACCTTGCAGCGTTGAAACTGAACACTTAGGATTAAATTCTTCGTCTTTCCTCAGACGGACGTACTGCCTACCATCACTGCCTAGCATACTGAACTTGCTTTCGTTGCTAAAAAGCATTTTTTACAAATATGAAGAGTCATGATCTTCATTGCATCTGAAGAAGTCCAGACGGCGTTTTCTCTTCTTTACAGATATAATTAGCTTGCGTCTTGCAATATATCCTCGCAAATTAAATTCCTTTAATCTGTTTTTGACAGTAGAAAGAAAGCACTTTTTAACAAGATTGCACTGTTGTTGGATTTGTGGAGCCGTTTCAAATCAGTTTCCTAGGCTGTGGATCTTGATAGCATTGTCTTCCCTGTTAGAAGCAACTCTAGTACAACATGATTTAGGGGCATCACGAACACTGCTGGTGTTTTGGTGCTTTTGCACAAACTTTCGTGCCGTTTTCTCATCACATTCAATCTGCGGCCGATTTCTCGATTGAATAAACTAGAAAGGTGGAGATTAATGAGCTCCTTACGATGACTAAGAGAAAGTCGTGGCATATGGACTAAATGTTATGTTGTTTAACCTGGAGCAACAACAATTACGATTAGAGATGCTTTGTTGCCTGTTGGTGGATTTTTAAACTGATTTAGGGGCGATAATTTAAGCTGATTTTAAGCGAATTTGTTGCTGCGGACTTTCTTTCTGCCTCCCTAATTTGAAGTTATTTTTTTTAATTGGCATGAACACTAGAATATTTAAATTAAAAGTCAAATATGAACAGGTAAAATTATAGAGGAATAAAAGGCGAATCAAATGAGGTATAGGTTGCTTAAACAATTACATTAAATTTATCTTCAATTTGCAGTTTTTGAAAAAATTACAAGTGCAGACTTTCTTTTTGCTGACACTGTATATATATATATATATATATATATATATATATATATATATATATATATATATATATATATATATATATATACGGCATAGTCACGTTCACACACTGGTTCCTATTAAGTTACCAAAGTTAAGCAATGTTGAGCCTGGTCAGTACTAAAATTGATGACCATTTAGGAATTCCAGGGGCTATATGTTCTCTCCACTTACTTCAGCATTGTCTCCAGTCGTCTCACACTTCTCCTTGCCACTGGACGCAAGCAGCGCCGATTCAGGAGAGGTGTGGTTAGGGATTGCACGACGCTTGCCTTGCAATTACTCGTGCAGCTACCCTTAGTAGGTATCCGTTGTCTCTTGATACTGAACGGAGTCATCAATATATGTGCATACAGCATAATCACGTTGATACACTGGTTCTCGCCAGAACACCGAAGTTAAGCAACTATGAGCCTGACCAGTATAAGATGGGTGACTATTTGGGAAGGAGAATGCGATGTCTGAATTTATACATACACTGAATAATCCAACCCCCTTACATGCACATTTGTAAATTCTTTTCCACAATAAGAAGGAACATAAAGTTTCTTCTCTCTTCACTCACGTGTGGTATGTAACCTGTTTCCTCAGTATTTTTTTAACAATCCTGATAATGTCGTCTGAAATATGGACGAAACGTTGATAACCATTTATCTATTTTAGGTTTTCCTTTACATTCTCATAACGTCAAACACGGTTATTTTTATTCATATTGATTTCAGGTAAGCAATTATATGTGTTATTAAATATATAGCATTTTCTACTATTTGTTAACGTAATTTTATAATTTTATAATTTTTAACGTAAATTACTGCTAATGATTTGTTAAGACACCTGTTATTTTCTTTTTCCTTTTTACTAAGCCATCTCTTGTCGAACAATCGAATAATTAAAGATTCAAAGAAAGTAAATGTTCAAATATCCGATTCTTTTTAAAACAGATTATTAGGAAATCGATGATTATTAAAGCATCGCAGATTATTATGAATGCAAATTTATGATAAATCTGTAGACACGACACAATTGAAGTCAAATTCTGACCATTTTAATAGAAAAGGTTAATTTTAGGATGAAAACTGAATTCAATATCGACATTTTTACGTCTGATAATATCAATTAGAAGTGCCAAAAAAGAATAATCTAATTCTAGGATTTCGACGCTGATTTATGATTATTCGATTTGCATATCTTAAATCACATTCCTATGCAAATTATGTGTTAAATGTAATTTTATAGTCAACTTGTTCAAAGGAACTTATTGTACTTCTGGCTTGATATATACATATATAAATCCCAAACCAAGAATCAAGCCTACAGTATCTCGTTGACAGTCGGCAGTTCTAACCCTAAGCCACGGGATCGCCATTCATAAATCGTATCTCCAATATCCTTATATAAACATTGACTGCCACTGTTTTCTTTATTTACAAAAAACGTGGCATTACGCTAAGTAAATTGCAGCTGACATAATTTAATGAAATTGATTAACCCAAGAAGTGAGAGGGGGGGGGCTTATATATGGTCATCGACTGGCATCTATTTTTACACATGCACATACACAAAAAAAGCAGGTCACTTCTATATAAAAGAAAAAAAAAGTAAGTAAAAATCACACGAAACTTCGTATGAGAGAAACACTGCCATTAGCTAATTGAAACATTGACCCGTGGGAGGGAATAATGATGAATTTGATTGGTTAGCTCGCTAAACTAGACACCACATTTATAAAAACACCTGTTAACATGAATACCAAGCATTTCAGCATAAAGTTTCTCTCCAGGAATGAAATAAAGAAGACTGTATTTTCATAATTATATATATATATATATATATATATATATATATATATATATATATATATATATATATATATATGTTTAGAATTACAGAATTTAAATAAAGTTTTAAATATAATGGGCGGGGAAGTCTCTCGAGATCTCTTTCAGCTATCATCTCATCAGGAGAAAATCGATAGCGTAAAAATAATACTATGTCGAAAGTAAAGAGTTCTGATGGGGAACTATTGAATGTGCCAAAAATTACGGGGATACTAAAAGAAAGTTTATTAATGTTTAAAAAACGATTAAAATAATGGCGCAACGAGAAAAAAAAACGGGAGAAAAGATTCACAGTTCCTCAAAGAGAAACAATGTGTTAGATGTTTCTTTCTGCCGGCACAAAGGTTTCCGCACCGCAATAGAGATAGACTCCAAAATCTTTAAATGGTTTCTGGAGTCCGCTCTATGTAGCACCTCGAACCATTCAATTTTATATCTATCGGCACAGCACGGGTTGTCAACCAAATGCTGACCAATAGCAGAGTCCAAGGCTGCAGAAGGAGGGAGACTACCAGACCCCATCCTCCCTTGTTTGATCTTCGATGGAACATGCTGGTTTATACGAGTCAAAAGATGCAAGGATGTTCGCCCAACATAACCAGCATCGCACTGATATTTGAATTGATATACAATATTGCTATTTTGGATGCAAGGCAAACTATCCTTGCGAAAAGAAGGAAATGCAGGTCTCGTAGTATATACCAAACGCAAGGACACAGAATAAAAGCAGTCGTAAATACTTCTGCGAATCTGTTTGGGAAGTCTGTTACTCTTTCCCCCAATCCACGGTAATTTTAAGTAAACTGGGCATTTCAAAGGTCCAAACTTTTAGACGATTTAAAATCTGCAACCTTTTTGAAAATACAGTCATCAATAAGGTCAACAGGATAACCATTATTGATGAATATTTCTGCACAATCCGAACGTCAACAATACAAAATTCTGTTCAAGAGATGTTCACGACTCTTTTCTCTCTGCTCCCCCAGGGAATTTTTCCCTTCTTTTATATCCTCCTATCTAGAAAAAAAAAATAGCTTCTCCCATCATGCTCTGACTTCCCAAGATGGCCTTCGCGTATACAAATGCGCTGGCGATCCTTTCCTTCTTCTTTCCCAAAGAGCGATGCAGATACGCCCGGTACGTTTCTTTTTCTTTTTTTTTCTTTTCTAACCATATACCCCACATTTTTCCTCTTCCTTTTTATCTCCTTTAGGATCTTTTGATGAACATATAGCAGACAATGTGTTCCTCCTTTCCCTTTTTGGCTTCCTTTCTGTTCCTCGGTTATTCAGTGAGTGGTAGATTTGTTCCCTCAGTTGTGCTGTCAGTATCTTCCACATGGTGGGTAGGCACGTGATTAGCCTATAATTGTTGAGGACGGTTCCTTTCTCCATGTCCTTCTGTAGCAGTGTGGTTCTACCTTTTGTCATCCAGTCTGGCACGTTTGCTTCCTGTATACAACTTCCCAGGTTTTGGGATAGCTTTTCGTGTAAGGTTGTGAATTTTTTGAACCAGTATGCATGTATACCGTCGTGCCCTGGTGCTCTCCAGTTTGCCATTTTTCCTATGGTTTTCTTTAGAGTTTCCTTGCTGATTTAATTCACTGTTCCTTCTTCTATTTGTTGTAATTCTTCTTTCATGTCTTTCAGCCATTCGGCATTTCTATTGTGTTCTTCTTGCTCTTCCCAGATGTTACTCCAGTAGAGTTTTGTTTCTGTCGGATTTGGTTGTTCTGCTTTTGTTTTTCCTCTGTTCACATTTTGGTAGAATTGGCGTTCATTAGTTTTAAATGTTCTGTTTTGTTTGCATTGTTCAGATATATCGTCTCAATCTCGCTTCTTTTGTTTTTATTTTTTGGTTCAGTTCTTCATGTTTCTTGTTTAGCCTCTCCCTGCCAGTTACATTTCCAATATTCCGTTTTCTCCACATTGCTTTCTTCCTGTTGATCATTTTGGTTTCTTTTTTATATTTCTGTATTTGGGTTTCTAGTCTTATTTCCCATTCAGGTTTTGTCGGTCCGCGTGTTCCCGGTTGTTTTTGTGATTTGAGATTCATACTTACCATTTTGGCGCCTGTGTAAATGAGGTTTTTTAAGTCTGTGACTGTGTTTGTTGGGATGTGTGGGAGGAGCTTGTTAACCTTCTGTGTTTCTGTTTTTAATTTCTTCTGCTCATGGTGCTTTAACGTTGGGAGTTTTGTTTTTTCCTCGTTCATGAACTGTGTTATTTTATTTATTATTATTAATATTATTATTATTATTATTATTATTATTATTATTATTATTATTATTATTATTATTATTATTATTATTATTGCGCTCGTCTACTTTATAAAGCTCACTACGTCTGTGTGTCTGTATGTCTCCCATTTTTTAAAGTGCGTCTCTTCCTAGACACAAGGTCACATAAAGACGCGAGGCAGATTAAATGATTGCATTTCTTGTGAACCGCTCTTTTCTGGGCTTTTAGCTGATATAAATAGCTGCTAAGGGGTAAAAATTTAAAAAGATATAGAACTTGGCAGGCATAAATCGACTAAATGTGTTATTTGTACGCATACACAAATATATACATTTATACGTTAAAGTCTGTTTATTTTTTTAACTATCTCTTATCAACCTGGCAACAGTTCAAACGGTAACAACTAACGCTATTTTGGTTTCGATTCTAGCTGATGGCAACCAGTTTTATTTTTAACTTTTAAAATCACTACTATATATTGGGTACACTATAATATAAAATAATCGATAGAGATTTGGTTCTATAATAATAAATATGAAATCTACATAAATTAAAATATTATATTTAAGTGTACTTTACGATCAGGAAAGGCCGTTTTATTTATCCATTTATTTGTCATTAGTTGTTATTCTAATGTAAAATTTAGTTTATGTATGCATAAGTATTATGACTCTTAATTAGCCACAATAAAAACTGACTGTTAGAAAACTGCTTCTGTGGTACCAGTTTTCAAGAATTCTGGCGAAAGAACTAAACAATTAAATTATCGCCCCATTAGCCTCCTCCCGCTTTTTTGCCAAAATATTTGAGTCCATAATTAATCAAGCGCTAGTTCATCACCTTACAGCTGGTAAACTTCTGACCGACCAACAATATGAATTCAGTCAAGCCCGTTCCACAGCAGATATCCTAACTGTAATATCTGAACATATATACCATTCACTGGACAAAGCAGGGGAAGGTAGAGCCGTAGCCCTAGATATATCTAAGGCTTTTGACAGGGTATGGCACAATGAACTTCTCAGGAAAATTAGATCATATGGTATCACTGGGAGAATACATAACGTTCTTAAATTCTTCCTAAGTAAGAAGACTCCAGGTTGTCCTTGACGGTCATGCATCTAAAAAATATAAATAATGGTGTACCTCAGGGGTCTATCCTTGGGCCTTTATTATTCATAATATTTATAAATGACATGCCTTATAATATTGTCTCTGAGATGAGCATATTTGCTGATGACAACACACTTTATAACAGGCACGAGGGGAAAACAAATGAACACATATCTAAGGAAACGGCAGAAATATTAGAGGAAGACCTCTAATCTTTAGTGGAATGGGGACA
Organism: Euprymna scolopes; assembly: GCF_053919585.1. NCBI lineage: Eukaryota > Metazoa > Mollusca > Cephalopoda > Sepiida > Sepiolidae > Euprymna > Euprymna scolopes. The sequence goes on along the minus strand of NC_136484.1, from coordinate 30,727,239 downwards.
AAAAATGGATGGTCGCATTCAATGCTGCCAAGACTAAGCTTGTTCCTTCAATAATTATAAGAAACTTTCTCTACCACCAATAACAATGGCCAAAAACTCATTACCTTAAAGTACTTCATTTTAACTCCTCGGCTTAATGTTCACATGCAACATAAGTTAGAACAGATACATTTAGAGCATTGCCAAGGCTGCTGTGAAGAAGGTGGGCTCTCTCTACCGTGCTAGAAAGTTACTTATGCCTGAAAGTATTTTGTACCTCTATAAGGCTACCATTCACCCATGTATGGAGTACTATTTCACATTTGGGCTGGTGCATCTGCAACTAGTTTCTAAATCTTGGACAGAGTTCAAACTACAAGCACATGTAACCCCTCAATGTAAATACCCTTACAAACCCGACAAGCAGCTAAATCCCACCACTTCACAGTAGAGATCCTTAGGTGTAAGAAAACCTTCTACTCCAGTAGTTTCTTCCCCAAAACTGCTAGATTTGGAACTCCCTTTCGGACTTCTGCTTTCCCAACTGTACTGACATGCAGAAGTTCAAGTGTAATGTGAACAGGCATCTTCTTGCTACTCATCTTCTTTCAAATTATGTCCCGGAGTGTAGCCCCTACTTTAAAGTCGCACTGTGCCTTGTTTGGGGGGGGGGGAATGAATAAAAAGTATATTAATAAAAGACAAAGGGTTACAGAATGAAAAGCGCGGCTGCGTTCCACCGAGCTCCGAGGTTAACTCCAGAACTAGAGCTATCGCTGGGATCGTAAAGTGTTCTGGTATATATAGATGATGGTTAAGTCAATTCAGAGGGTGGCTCTCCCACAATACTTCCCTCTACCAAGCTGATTTCTCCTGGTGTGAAATCAGTATTTTTTTTCTTTGGGGCAGACTAGCAAGGGGTCTGTGCACTTTTTCTTTATGCCAGAGCGTCTTTGTTCTGGCCTAATTTGTGGAAACATCATACACTGTCTCGATTACCTCTACTGTGGCGGTTCTGCTTCATCCTTGGGGTTGCGTTTTCTTATTTGGCTCAGGTTAATTTATGTTCGAATTTTGGAGCCTGAATGATTTATGTGATATTGCTGATTCTTTGTGAGATCGTGCCCTGTTTCCCAAAAGGAAACATTGTTTTTGAAATGCTTATAATAGACTTTATCGCTGAGGTTAAATCATTTGTTGGCATTGTAAAGGTTCTGTATTGCATTGCGTGTTTGGGCAGCAGTTTATTAAAAACTGATTTGATTTTTTGCCAAAACATGATTTTGGGATCCAGTATCTGATATGTTAGGATTTTTTGTGATTCTATAAATTTGGTGAACTTGTTAAAGAGCCTTTTCTGTTAGTGTGGCATACACCTTCTTTAATGCCCTTTTTTGCATGCCGATGAAGCGTTCAACTTGTCCATTGCTCCATGGATTGGTACTGAGAGGTTGTGATATGCTTAACTATGTATGTTTTGCAGAATTCCCTGAACTCTGCAGAGGTGAACTGAGTAGCATTGTCACTGACTAGACAATCTATGACCCCAAAACGAGCAAACAACTCTAATAAAAAATGTGTTGTCACATTCTGTTGTCATCGGTTTTCTGCATCTCAGGACCTCTGGCCATATGGATTACTACTCCTATACAATATAAAGATTAAGAATTTAATCTTGTTTTTGTTCTTTTAAAGCTTTTGAAATGTACTTTTCTGGTAGGATGGACCGACACCATTATTTTTTTTATTTTTATTTTTTTGTAAAAAGATTTTACAGTTTTTCGTTACATGCTTATCTGGTTCTGAATTTTTTTTTTTTTTTCGGGGAATTGGGTTTTACTTGGTTAATTTTTTTTTAATCAATTAACAGAGTTGTTATTTTTTCTTGGGGGGGTACCACAAGAGAAAAAAAATTCTTCCTCGAATACTTGTATTGCCAGTGTTATAGAAACATTGGTTTATAAAATTCCTTTTCTTTTCATGAGTTTTCGAATCCTCTGCAGCCAGTGTTATGAGAAAACTGGTTTATTGTGTTGGACGGGTAGGGCATAACCATTCAAGTCCAATGTAAACAAGTTCTTGATAAGCCGTCCCCTTAAGTAATCCAATTTACCCAATAATGATTACTGCAATATTGTCCCATTGACTACTGTATAATCATTAACACTTATTCTCGAGTGGCCTCCGAGCCTTGATAACAGGTGACTCCTTTGTAGTAAAACATCTTTATATAAATAACGATGATGTTGGGAAAATATAAGACTCTAATTAGTCTATAGAATTAACTGTGCAACTTCTCTGAACAAGAACTCCATCTGATATTGATATATATATATATACTACCAGTTCAGCCCGGCGTTGCTCGGGCCTGATATACTGTTCATAACTTTATGTGCATATGTATATATATATATATTAAAAAGTTATATACTCATGTCCAGATAACCTACATCGAAAATTTCAAGTGTTTAGACCCCAAATTGCAGACTCTACCAAACTCCTCTGCCAACTTAGACCTTTTGGCAGCCAAATGTTCGCCCAAAAACCGATTAAAAAGCTTGCCTTGTGGTCTGATTACACTTTATGTAAAATGTCAAATGTTTAGACCAGAAATTGGCTGAGTAATTTGATAGAGACCGCAGAGGTCATCTTTTTAAAACTTTAACTCCAATTTTAACCTTAACATTTATTATTTTGGGCTTAAATCAAATTAAAAAGTTTGACCCATGTCCAAGTAACCTACATCTAAAATTTAAAGTGTTTAGACCCAAAATTGGCGGTGGAGTTTGGTAGTGTTCTCAAATATCAAATCGTTGAACTTTGACGCCTTGACAGACAAATTTCCGGCCGAAAACCGATTAAAAAGATTTTTCCAAATCTCAAGACCCTTTTAATAAAATCTTGAGGCTTTAGACTGAAAATTGACAGAGTAGTTTGGTAGGAAAATGTACACACACAGACCCACACACACACACACAAACACAATTTCACTTTATATATATATATATATTTATATATATATATATATATATATATATATATATATACTAGCATGGGTGCCCGACGTTGCCCGGGTGTTTGGAGGTGTACGTTGAGCAAAATAAAAAAAATGGTCAATTTTTTAAAAACTTTTACCCATATTATGACCACTTATGTCCAAATCACATAGATTTTCCCAAATCTCAGTACCCTGTATATCAATTTTCGAGTATGTAGACTAAAAATTGGGTTATTGGGTAGGAAAATGTACACACACAGACACACAGACACACAGACACGTCCACTTTTATAGATATACTAGCATAGGTGCCTGGCGTTACCCGGGTATTTGCGATGTATGTTGAGCAAAAAAAAAAAAAAGTGATCAATTTTTTTAACTTTGACTCCTATTATGACTCCTTAACATTTATTGTTTTGGGCTAAACTCAAGTTATTAAGTTAGATCCATGTCCAACAAACCTATATCTAAAATTTCAAGTGTTTAGACCTCAAATTATTGGAGAAGTTTGGTTGAGTTCTCAAAGGTCAAATTGTTGAACTTTGACCCATTAACAGCCAAATTTCTGTCCGAAACCCAATCACAAACATGTTCTCAAATTTCAGTACTATGTATATCAAATTTCGAGTCTGTAGACGAAAAATTGACAGTTATTACTTAGGGAAATGTACAATCACAGACACAGACACGTTCACTGATATACGTATATATATATATATATATATATATATATATATATATATATATATATATATATATATATATATATAAAAATGTAAAGTTGGTTCGTTCTAAACAAATAAAACCATGTTTATACGTTACAAATTTATTTGAAATTTTCAGATAACCCATTTTTAGAGTCGAGGTATGTTTTTATGTTATTAAAATAAATTTACCTAATTAAAATTAAAATATTAAATAAAATAAATATATTTATTTAATCGTTTCTGCGAATCTGTTCTGTTGATAAAACTGAACTTCCGGTTCGATTCATTTCACAGCCACGAATTGACGAAAGGTTTCATTTTCTGTTAACTCGATAAGTAAAAAAAAAAACAAAAAAAAACATATTTCATTTGTTTATCTTCCAAATTTTTTAATTTACACATCTTTTCTTTATTATATAAGGCCAAAAAAAAAAGTTTGTTGCTTGCTTTTGAGTTTTTTTTTTGTTTTTCTATATAAGATTACTCATGCAGAGAGTGATCCGTGCTGAAATAATGTTATTATTTAAAAAGTCATTCTTAACATGGGGAGGTAAGGATGTTTTGTACCTATTCTGTACTTTAACCTTACAATTGAATAAATAAAAAAGACATATCGTAAAACGTTATTTAAACGTGGAAATATGATTTAAAACATAGCGCGGATCGCTCTCTGCATTAGCACCATTTTTATTTATTGCGGACCTATTATTCTCATCTTTATCAGTTGTTGTTTCACGAATTTTCGGCCAACTATTCCTCTGGCCTTCATGAAAAGAAGTCCTTTTATAAATGTTCAGTAACTTTTTCCTTTTATTATTCTTAAAGAGTAAAACTTTTCTTATTCATGAAAGGAGTTAAGCCTACGTAAATAAATAAATGTTTGTACACGTGACAAATTATCAATAAATGGTTTAGTTACTTTTTTTAAAAAATGTTTGTAAAAGTGCGAAAGGCGACGTTGTTGTATACTCCCATGCTTAATTTCTATACTTATAGGTTTTTGGAATTTTTTTTCACTGGATTATTATTGATTGGACACTAATTAAACAGATTATTAAAAAAAAAAAAATGTAAAAAAGAAATCATTATTTCGACATTTGAAAGTGGTGCTCACTTTTTAGTTACAACGTTCTGATAAATCAGTCACCCATTTTGTAAGCAATAAAAACGCGGTATATCAAAACCATAGAAAGTAAAAATAATGAGTCTCTACCGCATTTGTAAGTCAGAAATATATTTGTTTCTCAAAGAAAAAAAAATAGAGAGAACAGGACTTTTTTTTATTGTTTTCATGAAAATAAAGTTTCGAGATTTTTAATTATTTTTTTTTTACTTATTTAGTCAGTTTGTGTTTTTTTTTTAAATTGTTTTTGTGAAAGGTGAGTTTTTTTTTCAAAACTTTTGTTTTGTTTCTTTTTAATTTTTTTAAAGTGTTATAAATTTCACTAACATGCTGGAGAAATGTTTAATAATTTGGTATTTTCTTAGATTAGGTCCACCTCCACAATTTTCCTTTCAATGACGACATTTATAGGTTTCCGAGTATGCTGAACACGCAAATTGCATTGAAATTTTGCGGAAATAAATAGTTGTATTATGCATTGTATTCTTCGGCGGCCATCTTTTTACGTGCACACGCGCCATAAACAAATACACACACGTAAAAAATATGTCCGCCAAAGATTACAATGCATAATACAACTTTTTATATCTTGATAACTACTTATTTCTGCAAAATTTCGATGCGATTTTCGTATTCAGCATAGTCGAAAACCATTTCAAGTCGTCATTTAAAAGAAAATTGAGGAGGTGGACCTAATCTAAAAATTTACCAATAATTTTTAATCCCGTACGCCTCCCGATACATTGCTTCGTCAACATGCGACCATTTTATATCTCCCGAAGACACTTCCGTATTTAGAAAAAAAAAAAAAATAAATAAATAAAAAGTGACCGATTTACCAGAACGTGGTAACTAAAAAGTGAGTATCCCTTTCAAATGTTGAAATGATTTTTTTTTTTTCAATTTTTTTTCATAATCTGATTAGTGTTCAATCAATAATAATCCAGTGAAAAAATTTCAAAAAACCTATCAGTATAGAAACTCCACCACGTAAGTAAATAAATAAAAAATGTTACGTGCGCATGCGTTAGCCTTGACTAGGGGGGTACTAAGGGAACGACCATTAAATAATTCTGCGGGTCGCCATGGAACTCAACGCCCAAGGAGTATCAAAATAGTTTTCATGATCTGAAGAAATTTTTTTTTCCGAAAAGTGGGTGATCACTTTTCCATCTAAATTTAACTTAAAATGAGCACCCACTTTCTGGCCACCTGAGGAAGGGGCATTTATTTTCGTGTTTATTGGCTTAAAGGTTTTTTTGACAAGGCAGTTTGGTACGCGAATGCATATTTAACAGTTTTCGTTTATGCTCACGCATAGCATAAACAAAGGCTACGTCTGTGAAATGGAAAATAGTCCCAGAGTTCAGGGGGTAATACCATGCAAAAGAAATCAAACAAAAAGACTTTTTAGCCAAGAAACACACAGAAAGAAAAAAAAAATAGCATCCATTTTTTTTCTATCGAATTCATTTGCTGTTTTTATTGAAAACTATTTTCCCCCGGATTTTTGATATAATTTTCCATTAAGGGCTGTGCGTCTCACGTTCGTAAATAACAAAAATTTTTTTGTAGATTTTGGTGTGCTAAAAACGAATCTGCAAACCGTTTCCGTCGCAAAAGAATAGTTTTTATGATATGAAGAAATTACTTTTTCGAAAAAGTGGCGATCACTTTTCCATGTAAATTTAACTTAAAATGAGCACCCACTTTCTAGCCACCTGAGAGAGGGGGGATTTTTTCCCATGTTTATTGGCTAAACAGCTTTCGTTTATGCTTACGCATAGCGTAAACGAAGGCTCCGGCTGTTAAATGGAAAATAGTCCCAGAGTTCAGGGGTTATTACCATGCAAAAGAAATCAAACAAAAAACTTTTTAGCCAAGAAACAGAAAAATGCCCCTCTCTCAGGTGGCCAGAAAGTGGGTGCTCATTCTAAGTTAAATTTACATTGAAAAGAGATCACCCACTTTTCGAAAAAGTAATTTCATGAATGTCATGAAAACTTTTTTTTGCTACGTAAACGGTTTGCAGATTCGTTTTTAGCACACCGAAATCTACAATAAAATATTTCGTTATATATGAACGTGAAACGGGCCTTAAAGTAAAATAATACCGGATTTTTTTGAGCAGATTTGCCGTTTAGTTGTACAAATATCCTCAAACCAGGTAATCACTAAAAGGGATTTTTAAAAGTCGTCACCTGTATCGAGCAACAGTTTAAAACCACCGATTATATGCCAGCCTACATCATGGTAACATATACTGAGTGAGTTCCTAACAGTATTTTTAGTTTAAACTCATTTTCCCAAAATTTCCCCAAACTTAACGTGTGCGATAGTCTGCCGCCATTTGTATTTTTCAGATATACCGATAAACATTGAATGTTTTTGAACCGATTATACATTACATAAAAACACTAAAATCTTATCCAGTTAGGTAGAACACTTACTTTTCTTGCCTTTGATAACATTTATTTGTTATATATTTATTTTTTGACAACTTCTTTGTATCTGTGTTTAGTAATATAAACCCTTTTCATTTTAATGTAACGTTTAGTCGGCTCGAAAAACAGTGTTTATTGGTGTATTTGAAAGCTACAAATGGTGGTGGACACTGTTGATTACTTTAAGTTAGAGAAAGTGAGTTAAAACTAAAAAAACTATACAAAATACTGTCAGAAACCTATCCATTATGCCAGCCTATGTCATGGTAACATATGTTCGGTGAGTTTCAGACACTGTTTTGTATAGTTTTTAGTTTTCAACTTACTTTCCCAAACTTAACGTATTCAACAGAATTCGCGACCATTTCCGTTTTTTGAGCCAATTAAACATTTTACATTACATAAAAACACTAAACAATTATCCAATTAGGTAGAAACGTAAATTACCTTACCTTTGCTTTCATTTATTTGTTTTTGGACGACTTTTTCGAATCTGTGTATAGTAACCCCCCCTCCACCCACCATCAACCAAATATTAATTACTAAATCACATTTTTTAAAACAAAAAACAAAAAAAGCATTTAGCGTTTCAACATTTTTGCTACGTTCGGCTTCATCCACTGATTGTTGGTCAAGTCCAAAACATGAATGATTGACAGAAACTCTCGAGGATCCAGATCAAATTCTGCAAGAGTACCATTTTTTCAGTTTCGCCTTCTTTTTCACTTTATTCAGTGGATTGCCGTACTAATATAAGAAACATGCATTTTCTCTTTTATTAAATTTTTCCATTACACCAAATTGAGCCACTGCAACGCGTGGCAGGGTACAGCTAGTATATATATATATATATATATATATATATATATATATATATATATATATATATATATATATACTAGCAAAAGTACCTGTCGTTGATTGGGTTCAAAAACAGCCTACAGAAAATGGACTTTGATTTATGAAAGTATGATTGGTTATGAAAAGGAAGGGTTGTAAAGAGATAGCTTCGAATTTGGGGGTATCAAAACCAAAGCAAAATATGATGAAAGTAAAAATAAAATAGATAAACCCCATAATTTATTATACCATACCTGTTCACACTGAAACACTTATCACAATATTCTGTGGATCTATATTAAAAAACCTTGTTAAACTTTGTGACATATTTCCATTCTATGGAGGCCAGGCGCGAACGAACACCCCATAATTTTATTATACCATATTTCTTCAAACTGAAACATAATTATCAAAGTATACTTACGCAGATAGATATGAAAAGTCTTTATTAAAGTTTGTGCCTATTTCCATTCTATGGAGGTCAGGCGCGAACGCAGACCCCACAATTTTATTATACCATCCCTATTTAAGTTAAAACATACTTATCAAAGTATTATGTACATCTATATCAAAAACACTTGTAAACGTTTTTTTTTATTATTTAAATTTTTTTTATTTCCATACTTTGTGGACCAGGCACGAACGCAGGCCCCACAATTTTAATGAACCACCGTAGAGAGAAAGCATAGCAACGTCTTTTTCTGTAAGGAAGAAAAGACGACACTCTCCCTACTAGATTTCAAAATCGATTTTATACTTTGTCAAGCAGGAAAAGATGCTATCAGCACCAAATGTTACAACAGAACTCCATCTTAAGACATATTTGATTCTTGTATTAAGTAGATGATCATGTCAGGCGTGAGATACTTTTCGGAGCAGTGGAATGATCCACCAATTTTTACCAGCAATCTTTGCAACATATTTGAAACTAGCAGGGAGGCCCAACGTTGCCCGGGATTGAATGATGATCAACGAATGGTTGACAATCCCACATTTTTATTCTCATCGATATCGTTGAAATCGCCCATTTTTCAATGAAATCAATTGCTTACTTGCTCTGGTTGAGGACTCATTGCGATGCACCGGGAGGAAGCTTCACATGCCTCTCCGCAGTGGCTTATCCTACAATACATTGTAGTCTACATTGCATTATAGAGACCCTACTGTTGATTTTATAAAATTATTTTTTATATATTAAAGTTTAAAATGCAAAAGTACCATGCTCTAAACATAAACATTTGAACGCGCCCCTGTCATATCAAAGATTCTACTGTTGATTGTATATGTCGGGGTTTTCGGCTTGTGTGGTAATAAAACTTCTCAAATGTACTTGTGATGTTAGGCTGTGTAAGGTGTTAATTTTGGTCAAAATCGCCTGTTCATTTTTTTCATCGAAGTATTTCAATTATTTATTATCAATACTTATCGAAGCCATTCCGATAGAAACCCCATCTAAGAACACTGCCAGACACATAAAGTACCTTTGTGTAACATTTCATGAAAATCGAGCCAGTCATTTTTGAGTCCATAGGAAACGAACTCACGCACACAGACGTACACAGACAAAGTTCTTTTTTTTTTATATATAATAGTAGAGATAAGTCTTTTATTTTAGGTCTGGAAGTAATGCCAGTGCTTAAAAGTTTTATCAAAACAGGGAGGTTCCACAATGGATTGAACTCTATATTGCACTGTAGAGAATCTATTATTATTTTTTATATAATGCCTTGAATAAAATTTAAAAATGCAAAACTCGAGTATCGTGTGCTCTAAACAGAAATATTCATTTCTTAACAAAGAGCACACTGTTGATTTAATAGACCGTGCTTTTCTGTTTGTGCGGTGATAAAACTTTTAAATTGCGCTTGTGATGTTAGGCTGCATAAAAGTGTTAACTTTGATCAAAATTGGACTTGCTTCTTTAATCAAAGTTTTCGATTATCGATTTTCGATACTTATCAGACGCATTCCGACACAAAATCTACGGAAGAACCCCCCCCCCCCGACACATGAAGTACCTTTGTATGAAATAAAAAAAAATCGGCCCAACCGTTTCTGAGTCCACAGGGAACGAACCCACACAAAAGTTCCTTTTATATAGTAGTATAGAGATAACAGAAACGAACGTTTAATTGGATATAAGGTGCATATCGTTTTTGTTTATAACTTCAAAATAAATGGATATTTTTCGGGCGTAATTTTAGACGCATGAGCATTTTCAGGATATCTACTGCGTTACTTCTTTGCATCACCTTTAGACCTGTGGTTACATAGATATGTCGATAAGCACTAAATGCGCAAAGTCAGCATGAACGTTTAGAAGAATAAAAATTGATGAGTGTTTTACAGAGAAATTTATGCACATTAGCAGGGTAACAATACATAATCCCATTGTCGCGGTGTATCAGGTCACGTTGGGGTCATCACATGTTACGGAGGGACGAAAGGTGAGAAGGTGCCTTTAATTCCTTACTTTGTGTCTACTTTATTAGTTGTACGGTCGATTGCCACCGTCACACCTTTCGTCCCTCCGCAACAAGTGGTGAGCCCGGCGGAATCTGACACACCGCAACAGGCGCAACACTCTACTCAGTTTCAGCACATTAAACCTCGCGATTACGAAGATTTCTCGATAAGCACCAAATACGCAAAATAGAAACGAATTTTTAGTTTGATATAAGTTGCATATTGTTTTCTTTTTTTTTTTAATTTCAATACTCATGGGTATTTTTCAGCGAAATTGTACACACAAGAGCAGGGTCAGCTTATCTACCAAAATCGAAACGAACGTTTAGTTGGATATAAAGTACATATCGGAAGAAGAAGAAGAAGAAGAAGAAGAAGAATCGTCTCAGTTGGTATCAGTCAGTACTCAGAAAAAGGGAGTGACGATTTGAAGCAGATGGTAAAGAGAGAGAGAGAGTAATTCATATACGTTGATATATGGAAAAGAGTAAGGAAAAGCATGTTATATCAAAGAGAGAGAGAGAGAGAGACAGAGAGAGAGAGAGAGAGAGAGAGAGAGAGAGAGAGAAAGGGAGATGTATATAAGTTGACAGTAAAAGAAAGACAGACAAAAGGTTCGGTGCATTCAGTAACCACATTCAAACGGAGAAAGAAGGGGGAGAAGGTTAAAATAGGCGGAAAATGGAAGGGTTAATTCCCACATGTGGATACATGAGAAAAACTAAGATAAAAGGAGGAGGAGCAGCAGGAGGAGGAGTAGGAAGAGGAGCAATTTTGTCAAGACCATTGAGCAGCCATTGTGAATCGGTTGTGGTTGAAAACAGGGAGAGAAACAAAAAGAGTGACAATTCGATGTTGTTTCCTAATGTTGGTTGTTCGCTTGTTAATTCTATCCGCAGGAGGAGATATTGCTGATCGTAAAAATCAGGTTATCACGCCGCTCGGTGGGTGTTATTGCTTTTACTCCATAAAAGAATTCTTCCATCTCACCATCATGTGATGCATTTAAAGATGTCTGCACAGACAAAACAATGCGTATAAAGAACGAGAACGCCTTTTATCAGCCAACCACTTTAGGATTGTGTTGGCGTTTCATAACTGAACAAGCAAAAATGTGCATTTTTTTTTATTTCATTCCTTTTTTTCTTTTTCTTTTTCGTTCGTTCTTAAATATTCGTTATTTCTCCTTTCTTTTCCATTCGTTCCTTCTGCTTTCGTTCTTTTTCTTCCTTTGTTTTTCATTCGTTCTTTTACTTCCTTCAGTTTTCCTTCTTTATTTTGCCTTCTTCCATATTATTTGGATTCTTCGGGCTACTACTCTCATCTTGAGTGTTATTTGCACAACGTTTTGGTCGCTGTAACTTCCGATCTTTTTGAAGCGAATCTTCTCGAACTCTGGAATCTTTTTGTCGAACTCAATAATCTTCACGGAATTGCGAACCGAACCCTATATTTAATTTATAGGGTTGCATGCTCTCGTTTCGTCAGCCACGATTGGGTAGAAGTCGTAAATAATTCGCAATTATATTTTGAGCGTCGTCCTCGTTGATGATTGAACCCTCAAGCACCAGAAGAGTGTAACTTTACAACTGAATTTATAAAGTCGTACACATTTTTAAATATGGAAGACTTCAATTATAGTAAGCTCAAATTGGTAAAATATCAAATCGATCAGCGGCTAAAAACGAAGAAAAACTACAAAAACCTTAAATGGGGCAACGACAAAGAAACGATAAAAATTCTATAAACTATCAGAACAACAACGCTAAAGTGAAGAAAGACTACGGAAACAGCAGCAGCAGCAAAAAAACTATGAAAAACTACTGTAACAACAACAAAAGTTTGAAAAATTATCATTACAATGTGGAAAAGAAGCCCAAATACTGAGAATGAAATTGACAGTTTCAGTTATTCCCCAGACGAGAATAAAACCTTAGCTTTATTTTCAGAAAGTATGAAGACCTATAGAAAATAGATTGTGAAAAATGGGCAGATTCTAAAACGGTTCACCTCCTGCTCCGAAAATGAGGGACTACCAAACATAAGTTCGTGGATTATATTCTATCTCAAAAACTAGCGACTTGACTTTTGCTGAAGCTGTTAAACTGCAAGCAGAACTATTTGACCCTTAAACGTTCCTGTTCCACAAAAGGTGGAAATGTCTGAACATAACGAAAAGGCAATGGAAACTACTTAACGTTTGTATCAATCGTAAATAAACACTGTGGCGATTTCAAACTTTCCGAACTTAGCGTGGATAACTTTAAATTCATAAGATTCATGCAAGAACGAAAGACGCAGAAATTAGACGAAAAATGCTAAGTTGGAAGTAGAAACAAATTTAGCATTGCAGAACTTAGCTGAAGAACGCCAAATACTTATAAGTATTAAACAAAACTTTTAAAATTTTGAAGAGTCGGGGATTGTTCACATACGGAAGATATGTCAGCCAAAGCCAAACTCTTTGCCAAGAACTTTGCAGCTAATTCTACCTTTTGCGGCCAAGGCCGCCAATCCCTAATATTTCCTCCTGTATCAAAAAACACGCTATGTGATATACATATATCTGTACGTGATGTTGCCAAGCTAATCAAAACCTTGATTCCAGTAAAGCAACTGGCCCTGACGGTATTCCAATTATAGTACTCAAAACAACTACAACCAGAACTAGCGCTCATACTTACAAAACTGTTTAAACGTTGTCTAAAGGAGAATATCTTCCCATCACCCTGGAAAATTTCATCAGTATGCCCTGTATTTAAGAACGCTCATCCCCCTCTCAGTACAGGCCAATAAGTCTCCTGCGCGTCATGAGTAAGTTGCTGGAATCTGTGTAAAATACAGAAGTAATCAACCATCTCAACAAAAATAATCTTCTTAGTGACACTCAATATGATTTCCGTTCTGTTAAATCTACAGTAGATGTGCTTACAGTTATATCTCATAGGATTAGAAAATCTCTCGACGGAGGCAACCTTTCTAGGGCAATTGCTCTTGACATATCTAAAGCCTTTGATAGGGTATGGTTTACTTCACAAGATGGTATGGTATAGCTGGAAATGTCTTCTCAATTATTAAATCATTTCTTTCTGATAGGTTCATAAGAACAGTAGTTGAAGGGCAAAAATCAGAAGCTCACAGTATTAATGCTGGTGTCCCTCAGGGGTCCATCCTGGGCCCAACTCTTTTCCTGATCTACATTAATGATCTTCCAAATCACATCCTTTCATCATTTGTAGACATTTATGCTGATGACACTACCATTTATGGCAGCACATCTAAGAGAGTAAACAACCAAGTTCTCTCCGATTCTCTCTCCTCTGATCTTGAACACGTAGTACAATGGGGAAAGGAGTTGCTTGTTACTTTTAGCGCATCTAAAACCAAGCTTCTCTCTTTACATCATCAACATTCTGATCCACATCTGGTATCAATTGAAATGAATGGCTCTCGTCTTCAGGAGGCCTCAAGTTTTGACAAGCTTCTGGGTTTGACCAGTACTCCTGATTTTAAATGGAACACGTACATCAAATCTGTTGCCAAGGCCGCTGGAAAAATGGTGGGATCTTTCTATCGATCCAGTAGATATCTCACTGCTGATGCAATTCTCTATCTATATAAGAGCCAGGTACGTCCAAGGATAGAATACTGTTGCCACATCTGGACAGGAGCTGCTAGAAAGGACTTGTTCTTCCTTGATAGAGTTCAAAATAGACTTCGTAGTCTCGTAGGAGATGTCCTTTTCTCTTCCCTGCAACCTCTATCTCACAGAAGAGATGTTGCGAGTTTGTCTCTGATGTATCGTTATTTTCATGGAAAGTGTTCGACTGAAAGAAACACTTGTCTAGCTGAAAACACTATCAATAATTCCCCCCACTCTTTATCTGTGCCTAAACCTAAACGTAGATTCCATGAAAAAAGCTTCTTTCTTAGAACTGCACGCCTGTGGAATTGTCTTCCGTTTTCCTGCTTTCCCGCTGACTACAATATGGTTGTCTTCAAGTTTAACGTAAATAGGTTCTTGAGCCGTTCCACATAAAGTTGGGCATAAGAGTTAACATCGCAGAACAAATAAAGGAAATAAAAACTTAACAAAATTCCAAATCGGTAACGCGTACGAAAATTAAATTTGAAAATCGAATAATTGCCAATGAAAAAGAAACTACTTAAAACGAAAATGTTCGTATTAAGGAATGCAACAAATTATTTGGCGCAGAGTGGATGCATACATTCGATTGAGGGGATTTATCAGTCAAGAATTTTTGCCAGAAAATATGTAAGTTAAATAAAGTTTAGGAAACGAAAAAGTGCTATGTGAAATCGCTTTGAAATGAAGCTGTCTATAAAAAACAACCGAAGACTTATCAAATGAAGTGGATGCAGTAAATCACGGAAGACGCTGAAAAGAATATGGCATGTAATTTTAAACGACGTCAAGAAATAAGACAGTTTGAAAGATACGTAGAAATTTTTCAAGAGTTGACAGATAGAGAGGAAAATTGACAGTCGGTAGTCAGAGAGAGAGAGAGAGAGAGAGAGAGAGAGAGAGAGAGAGAGAGAGAGAGAGAGAGAGAGAGAGAGAGAGAGAGAGAGAGAAACAGTTCATGGACTGTAATGGCTCCGAGCAGGGGAGACTGTCGGAAAATATCGATAGTAAAAATTTAGGACCAGCTTTGCAGCTTTTCAATGGGGGAAACATCCGATCTTAAATTGTTGAAAGGACAACCTGAGATTCATTGATTTATCGGGATGAATCTTTGCAGCTTCGATCAAACAATACCAAAGATGAATCAGGTATGTTTCCCCATTGCCCCCCAGAGAACTATTATTCGTCCCTTTTTTATTGTAATACGTCCTGCTCATACTCTCACAACTAGACGATCAAATATATCGATACGTACATATATATATACACTAAACGATAATATTTACTCATAAATATATACAACCCCATTATATTACAGAGAAGCATAAAAAAGTTATTTTGAAAGGCAAACAGAAAAAGATTGAAACTTTAAGTGAAAAGGCAAAACCTAATATCAATTCGAGCCGCAAATAGGATTGACAAATACGAAGTTGGTCCGATTATACTAGTTTCTAACATTTCAATTTCCTTGTATGAACGCAAAAATACCAAATTAACTGAACTTGCGAAATGGAATTATGATATAATTCAGAAACTAATGGATGATGGTATTAAAGAAACGCAAACCAAGAATATATGACATTACTAAAGAAACGTAAATTTAATTATAAAGGATTGGAGATATGGTCTATGTTGTCCGTGACCCCAAACGGAAGTCTCAAGGATTTATTATGATAAACCCTAAACAATACTTAGACCCTTGCGGAGTTAAGGTTTGGGAGGGGGATGTTATGGTTTGTCTACCCTACGGATAATAACAAACCCTTCCACTTATTATAAATACCGGGAGAATATGTTTCGGCGTCACCAACACTTTTCATTTGTTCTGTTTCCACTAATTATTGAGTTGTGTTTTGCTTCCTGG
The DNA here is from genome assembly GCF_053919585.1 of Euprymna scolopes. NCBI lineage: Eukaryota > Metazoa > Mollusca > Cephalopoda > Sepiida > Sepiolidae > Euprymna > Euprymna scolopes. Next base: position 30,711,172 of record NC_136484.1, on the reverse strand, counting down.
CCCTTATCGGGCCATAACATATAAAAAAGAGAAATCCATATTATTTGGATTCTTCGAGATACTGTTCTCATCTTGAGTATGGTCTTATTCCGTCAGCCATAACTTGGTAGAGTCCTAAGTAATTTGCAATCACATTTTTTGAGTGTCGCCTGCACTGAGGATTGAATCTTCAACCTCCAGAAGATTAAAACTCGTATTAAAAAAATCACTGTTGCTTAATCTTGGGTTTAAGTGATTGGAACAGAAACACAAACTAAAAACGGTTGACATTTTAATGCTAACATGAACTATGTTCTGCTCTCTTCCTGCGTTTATTTATAACTAGCTGGGCTACTAAACCTTGTCCGGGGAAAAGTGTAACCTAACTCTACTAAAAAAAATTCTATCTCTCTACTTCTCCCTATCCGTTTCTCTATCTTTCTCTCTCCAAACCCTTCTTTCCCCTCCATCCAGTCCATCCATTTCTTGTTGCACACACACACACACACACACACACACACACACACACACACACACACACACACGCACACACGCACACACACGCACACACGCACGCACACGCACACACACACACCTACGCACCCCCCACACACACCTACACACACACACACCTACACACACACACACACACACACACACACACACACAGACGACACCCCTTTATTGCGTCGACGTTCTCCTTTCAAATTACTACATAACACTGAAAAATGGTCTCTCACAGGGTCCAGTTCACCACCAAAAAACCGAATATTTCTTTTCTAAATTTTAGATTTTATTCATCCAGGGCAATGCCGATCAAGAATATACAAACTTTGTGGGTGTTTGTTTTGTGCTTTTACATTTTAGATAGACTTAAAAACACATAAGCACACAGACAACTGCCTTTTATATAATAGACAACAACAAAAATAATAGCGCCCCCCTACACAAGATAAAAACTTGCATATAAGTTTATATATATTAAGGTTTAAGTATATATATTTAAGTTTAAGCTTCTTGCTTTAAGGACAACTACTCACGTCTTATATATATATATATATATATATATATATATATATATATATATATATATATATATATATATATATATATATACTAGCAGAAGTACTCGTCGTTGATTGGGTTCAAAAACAGCCTACAGAAAATGGACTGTGATTGATGAAAATATAATAGGTTATGAAAAGGAGAAGGTTGTAAAGAGATAGGTTTTGATACTCAAAGATTTTACTCTAATCAAAATATGATGAAAGTAAAGATAATTTTCGCTAAAATATATTTTTTTATATCAACTTTGTTTCCATTCGTAACCAAGACTGACCAACAAAATTATGTTTCCTTTCAAAGAGAAAACGTTATACCATATTTCTCCAAACTGAAACATAATTATCGAAGTATACTTACGCAAATAGATATGAAAAGTCTTTGTTAAAGTTTGTGCCATATTTCCATGGAGTACAGGCGCGAACGCAGACCCCACAATTTTATTATACCATCCCTATTTAAGTTGAAACATACTTATCAAAATAGTCTTATGTACATCTATATCCAAAACACTTGTTAACGTTTTTTTTTTTCATTTTTTATATCCATACTTTGGGGGCCAGGCACGAACGCAGATCCCATAATTTTTATGAACCACCGTTTTGCCAGATCAAACATACCCATTCCTGATCCTCGATACATCTTCTATCATTATATGTCATCAGTTTTTTAAAATAGTCAACTATATAGGAGCCTATTCGTGACCACACATAAACACACACACACACACACACACATTCAGCTTTATATATTATATATATTATATATATATATATATATATATATATATATATATATATATATATATATATATATATATATATATTACAGAGTAGGCATGAGTCAGGACACGGTTCCTGCTAGTTGACTATAAAATGAAATTCATACCAAATTCATGCATTTCACAGTATTTTTACCTCTGAAAATGTATCACTTCAACAAAGAAAATAACGCTAGTATATATTTGATGCATACAATCGTGAATAAATGTAAGAATAGATTCTTATTAAAAAAAAAAGAGCATTTAATTTTCACGTTTCCTTTAGCATATATTGATTGATTTGGATTTTTTTAAAATAAAAATTTCCAAACTAGATATTCAGGATACATCTTTAAAAAAAATAAATGAAAATGAAAAAACTGTGACATGAAATCCAAGCATCGAAGTCAAGTTTTATTTATTTATTTATTTTTTTTTTTTTTATGTTGAAATACAAGTAAAATTTTTGCATTTTAACCTTGAATTTACTCAGTGGACTAATTTGATCCTTTTTGCTTTTATTGTTGGAAAAAAGAAAAAAAAAAACTCAATGAAACATATATTTAAAAGAAAAAGAAAAAAAGAAAGGCCGAGAAGGGAGAAAAGAAAATAGGGTAAAGAAAAGATGGAGGATGAGGAGTAGTAGTATCTGCAAAAAGAAAGAAATATAGAAATCCTATTTCTGCTACTAATACTAATAATAATAGAAGAAGAAATAGAAGAAGAAGAAGAAATAGAAGAAGAAGAAGAAGAAGAACAACAACAACAACAACACCTGTAAAAGAGGGAGACGAAGAAATTTTAAAGGGGCGAAATACTACTACTACTACTACTACTACTACTACTACTACTACTACTAACAATTATAATAATAAAAAACCCGGATGCTTTTAGTCTTGCAGCCCTCCACCCTCATCACGTGACTGGAAAGCTTACGAACCATTTCTTTGAAATTTGTAAGCACGCGATTAATTTTTCATTACTTTGCATTTGAACATCTGTTTTATTGTTAAATGTTACATTAACAAACCCCGTTGGGTCATTTTCTGTGTGAGCCGGGGCAAGCATTGACAGATATATTAGATATATTAGATACCTCTGTATGCATAGTATCAGTTCTGGTGAGCATTTAATGTTATTTTTCAATATTATTTTTAGGGTATACAAAATTGTCACACAGACTACGCATACTCACTTCTTATGTAAATATGGGAGGGGAACCTATTGTCGAATCCTTCCTTAAGACAGAAGTAGGGTTACCAACTTATATTAAGTAGGTATTAATATGCCTCTTTATTTATTTGTTTTTGTGTGTGTGTGTATGAATACCTGTCTATGTCCTTTATGTATGTGTAATAGTGCATCTTACCTCACATCTAGGTGGAAGATAAACACTATTCCTGTTACAGAAACACAGATAAAACAATTCTGGGCTCGGTGTTGCCACAAACACCACACCATATACAACCTATAAATAATATACAATGTAGGACCCAGAAGAAAGATCTGGGTGTCATGAACTGTTGATGCGCCCTTGGTGGCCAGTATGGAGGACCTGGTCGTCATCCTGCAAATGTTGGCCTGCCTTCAAATTTTAGCTACAAGACTATCACAGGCACTGAGTAGGTAAGTATCTCCTTTAATTTCAGGTACCAAAATAATATCCACGAAATACAGAGCAGCCAAACTAAGCATCAAAAACCAAAAACCAAAGGATGAGATGGACAACGAAAGAGAATCGATTGGTAATGGAATGTTGTTATAGAAGCCACCCCCCCCCCCCCAAAAAAAAAACACGCTTATCGGAAACGGATGAAAGCGTTGTGGGACATGTCCAGTATATATAACACACAAATGAACAAAGAATTGCAGACCAAGCACGACTTATTCTCAGAAAAGGGTGGATTTCTAATTTAGAACTACTCGAAATACAACAAAGGATAAATTAAGGAGATGACACAGATACGATTCTCACTGGATTCTTGCACATGGAAAATCCACGCGTAGATGACCAGCAAAATAGAAACACAGTACACAGTGGGACCGAGATGTGTGAAGCAAGGGAACTAAACGAAAATGAAACAAAACTAGAAAGCATCATGCAACTTATTAGGAAAGAAGAAAAAAAAAAACTCCCTTCCCCATATATATCAACTCCAGATATAGAAGTCGTGAAAAAACAGAAAAAAAAGGAACAAGGACATCGAGATCTACGAAACAACACAACGAGAATGAAGTAGATGAAGTAAAAATATTGTAGGGGACTAAAAATTAGAGGACACCGGGGAGGAGTAATCTGCCCCTTATATATTTCTTGTGTCTTTTACTTTTGGTCACGGGCAGACGTGTTGATTTTCCCTCTTAAGGAGAGGACCTTTTTCCACCACGAGGTGAGCTCTAAGGCCTTATTCCACGACCAGCCGGTGAGTCTTATTGAACTCTATTGTACTATGTTGTGTTGTTCTTTAAATGTTTGTCGGTGTACAATAAATGTGTAAATGTAATTCGGCTATTGTGTTTTATTTGTATTTTTCTGTTTAGCTTAAACTAACAATATCAAGCAACTTATTAATGAAGAAAAAAACAAAGCTCCCATCCTAAAGAAACCAAGAATGGAGGAAATTAAGAGCAGAAACCGAAAGGGTCGACTATATCTTAACAAGCGGGTTTTCATTGATTGAGATTGTCGGACTGACTTCCTCATCTTGGTTGTTATAGTCACAACGTTTCGGCCGTTTTCCCTCTGGCCTCAATTCCCACCCAGGCCAGGCCGACAATCTCAATCAATGAAAACACCTCATCTCAAAAATACAAAAAAAATATATATATATATATACAAAAATACAGACAATTACTAAGCGGTTTTTCTTTCGGAAAATTCCTAATATTCTAGTTCTACCTTACATTTAAAAAAATACAATTACATACTTAAGCAATTTAATTTACGCAGGTGCCAAGAGAGTAAGTATGAAGTTCAAACTGGAAAAAAAGGCCGGGAAAGAAAATGGGCCGACAAAACCTGGGTGGGAATTGGGGCTGGAAACTCAGATCAACAAACTTAAGAAAGAAGTTAAAGCAATAAACAGAAAAAACGACTAGAAGAGAATGGAACAGTAGAAAGGCTTAACAAAAGACAGGAAGAATCAAAGCAAAAAATAGAAACAAAAGATGGAAGTTAAGACGATACAAATACAAAACTGAACAGTGCAAACAAAACAGGACCTTTGAAAGCAACGAAAGCCAGTTTTATGAAAATGTGAACGGAGGAAGAACGAGAACAAAACAACCGGACCCGACAGAAACAAAATTCTACTGGAGCCAGATATGGGAAGAGCGACAGGATCATAATAGAAATGTCGAATGGCTGAAACACATGAAAGAGGGGATGAGGTAAATCGAAAAAGGGACAGAGAATGAAATCAGCAAGAAAACCTTTAAGATAACTCTATGGAAAAGGTTAGTAAAAGAAGAAGAAGAAGAAGAAGTGGTGTCTGACAAAATTACGAAGAATGCAACAATAAAACGAAATAAGAGGATATTAGGAATTTAACGAAAAAAAAAATCGCTTGTTAAGATATAGTCGACAAATTAATTTTTTTAATATATTCGAAAATTACAACAATTCATTAAACAGAACCACTTCTATTGTGTTTTTAATAATAAAAAAAAAAGTTGCACACACTCCGGGTATCTTGGCGCCAAGTAAAACTAGCCTACACTCCTCCGTCTCCTCTAACTTCTTTAACATGCCTGGTTATTTCCCATTTTGCAGTAAAGACTCAGACAAACACATGCCTTAAAGTATCCTGTACCTATCTAAAACCGACATTCACCCATGTATGGAGTATTGTTGTCACATTTGGTCTGGTGCATCTGCTACTAGTCTTTCACTCCTGGACAGGGTTCAAAAGAGAGTCGCCAACCTGATATTCCTGAACTGTCATCCAAGTGTCGACCTCTGTCCCATAGATGAAATGCTGCATCCTGCTGCCTGTTTTACAAGTATTTTAATAATGAATGCTCTGACAAACTACAAGCTCTTGTACCTCCTCGACATAAATACCTCGACAAACCTTACAAGCAGCAAAATCCCACCCCTACACAGCAAAGATCTCTAGATGTAAGAAAGTCTTCTACTCTAATAGTTTCTTCCCTAGGACTGCTAGACTTTGGAATTCCCTTCCGGGTTCCTGCTTCTTCAACTGTACTGACATGCATAAGTTCAAGTGCAATGTGACCAGACATCTTGCTGCTCAACTCCCAACATAGTATCCCTACAACGTATGTCCCTGATAGTAGCCCCCTACATCAAAGTGGCACTGTGCCTTGTTTGGGGTGAAAATGTAATAAAAAATAAAATGAAAATAACTTTCTACTCCATGGTTTTTCGTAACTTTTTGATATATTGCTATTTTCGGAATGACAATTAAGTACGTAATATTGTTTTTGCTTCAAGCTATATATGTATATATATATTTTTTTTAAATCGATCGGTCGACTATATCTTAACAAGCGTCGAAAGAAATTATTCCAAGAACGGGAGAAGGTAATTATGTACGGAAAAGAAAAGAAATAAACAAAAATCAAAAATCAAATCTGGTCACGAAGAAAAAAAAAAAAAGAAGAAGAAGAAGAAAGAAAAAAAGAGAAAGAAAAAACTGAAGCAGGGGAAAAAGATGCACAAATATAAATAACAATTGGAAGGAGAAAGAAATAAAAGTAAAAAGAAAAAAACAAAAAAAACAGTCTCATTGATGAATGATAAAACAAAAACAAGATGGCTGCAGTGACGCTGCTGCACCGTTGAAAAAGAAATTACTGAGAACTTATAAAAAGGGGGAGGGAGAATTAATAAACAAATGTAATGAAGAAAAGAAATTTCTCGTTCTCTTTATGCCAGAATGAGTAAAGTGTTTTCAATTCAGCTTCGCATATTTTTTTTTCGATCTGCACAAATAGAAGCTGTCAATCAGTCTGTCACGATTAAGTTTCAAACAGCATTTGTTGCTCCTTACATCCGTCTGTCACATGTAAGTTAATGTAGTTTTCATCACTAAACATATTTTATTTTTACATGCGCCCATATATCAGTATAAGAGGCTCGGTCTCCTAGTATCACAGAATGTCAGTCGATGTATCGATATGTCATACTATATTTTGAAATATCTTTTGCTATTTTTCCTTAGGTCTGTCACACTCATGTTTTAAAATAGCATTTTGTTAATTCTAGTGATGGAACAATTCCACTATTTTCCCGATTCCGATATAATTACTGATTCCACACTAAATTCCTGATTCCAATACAATTACCGATTTCGATTCCGATAAATCTCTAAATATTTAACTATAGAGTTGTTATTTTTCCCCGATTACCCCCCCCAATAAATAAATAAAATAAATAAATAAATAAAATAAATAAATAAAATAACAAAAAAAGTTAAATGGGTATATATTTTCTCAAATGTAAAAATGCACTTATAGATGATCTATAGATTTTAGTTCTACTGATAGTTTAAGATCAATAAATATTTATTATTTTATCATTAATACCAGCGGTTGGAGAATTTGTTTCAAACAAAATCATATAAAAAAAAAAAAAACGACAACTAATGGAATCGTTTTTGTCATCGGAAAATAGGCACAAATTTTTTCGATCCCAATACCAATTCCGATACCTCAAAATGTTCCAATTTTTCAGATACCCAATTCCGATTCCAATTAATCGTATCAACATTAGTTGGTTCTTTCCTTGATCTGTTACACTAAATTTTGCAAAGGATTTTGTTGATCCTTCCATGAGGCTGTCACGCAACATTTTTAAATAGCATTTTATTGCCCTTTCCATCAATTTGCCAGATTAAATTTCGAAATAAATTTTTATTTGGTTATTTCATGGGTCAATCACGCTTAAGTTTAAAACAGAATTTTGTTGCCCTTCCCATGAGTCTGTGAGGCTTTAGTTTGAAATCAGATTCTGCTGGACCTTCCATTGAGATGTAACACTTAAGTTTAATATGGCTTTTCGTCACTAAACAGATTTTATATTTAGAAGTATCTCTGTCTCTATTATATAAAAGTCACTTTGTGTGTGTGTGTGTGTGTGTGTGTGTGTGTGTGTGTGTGTGTGTTATTTCCTCATAGGTTCCGAAACGGTTGAGTCTATTTTTTTCAAATTTCACACAAAGCTAATTTATATACCTGGCAGTGTTCTCAAATATTTTTTGTACAGAATTTCATCAGATTAGGATCGAAACTCGAAAAAATACGATCTTAAGAATAGCCTTTCTCTCTTAATAAAAGAATAATTTTTACAGGGAAATAGTTTATGTTACACTGGCCAAGAGAGATAATAAAATTTCAGCAAATCATTTCTTCTTTAAAAAAAACAAAAAAACAAAGATTTATTATCGTCTAGAGATATAGTTTAGTGGTTGAGCATTCGACTATAGATCGAATGATCCCCTGTTCAAGCCCGAGTGTACCTCACCAGTTTATTTTCATTTTTTTTCTTATTAATGAGTTCAATGTACGATAAATGAAGAGGTACAGTTTAAAATCGCTGCAAATCATTTCTTTTTTTAAAAAAATTATTATAAAAATTATCAAATTTTGGATTCAATCAGTTCGCCGTTTACTACGTCACGGACCGCATTTAATTCTGGGCCGTCATCTTGGTTACTGATCTGAACTACGCCGCCATCTTTATTCAACACAATGTCTCAAAAATTAACAAGTTCATTTTTTCTTTTTTTTTTTTACACAGTGATCACCACTTATCAAGGCCCAGAAGCCACTCAGGGATAAAGGTTATTGCAAGTACATTACGTTAGTGTGGAGATTTGATTAAGTGTTTACTTAAGGGGGCGGTTCATTAGGAATTTGTGAACGTTGGACTTGAAGACATCCAAGTTGTAGTCCGGTGGGAAGCAAGCAGACGGAACAGAGTTCTACAGGTATGCAGTTCTAAGAAAGAAGCTTTGTTCATGGAATCCACGTTTTGATTTAGGCACAGATATAGAGTGGGGAAAATTTTTTACAGTGGATTCAGCTAGACGGGTGTTTTTCGTGAAAGATTGGCGAGGGGGGACCAGAGATTGGAGTTCAGACGAGCACCTGCCATGGAAATAACGATAAAACAAGGATAGGCTCGCAACGTCTCTTCTGTGGGAGAGAGGTTGCAGGGTAGAGAAAAGGGCATCCCCCACTAAGCCACGAAGTCTATTTTGTACTCTGTCAAGGCAGGATAGGCTGTTTTTAGCAGCTCCTGCCCAGATATGGCAACAGTATTCCATCCTTGGACGTACTTGGCTTTTATATAGATAGAGAATTGCATCAGTAGTGAGATATTTTAAACATGAACATGAATCAGAAGTGACTATTCCTGGGCATTCATCGTCAAGTCCAAATATCACCTTATATTATATGGTAAACAAACCCAGACGGAATTTGATGAACGACATTATCATGATCATTTTTATTATTCATTATATATATATATATATATATATATATATATATATATATATATATATATATATATATGGCGTTGCACTGATGATTCCCGAGTGTCTAGGTATTTGATAATTATTGTGGTAAATGATTATATATATATATATATATATATATATATATATATATATATATATATATATATATATATATATATATCGAATTAGTTCACCGGGAAAATTACTCCTCGTAATGTATAATAATCAACAGAGGATTGATTCTATAATAATACAAACGCGATCTGCATAAATTTAAATATCACGTGTAAGCGTATTGTTCGACCGGGCAAGACCGGGCTGCTAGCTAGTATATATATATAAGAGGTTCAATCCGTCACGCCTGGGAAACAGGTGATCCATCGGTCTGTCACGTTTAAGTGTAAAATAACAATTTATTGGTTCTTCCATCGATCTGTCACACATATCACTGATCGTATGGACGCATGTTTATAATGTCCATTTTTGTTTTATCTGCTTATGTCCATGACCTTATACGTTTCCTAAATTGTTCAAATAGGTATTGGTCACAACAAAAATGGAGGAAGGGGCGCGGGCGTGGTGGAAAAAAAATAAAAATAAGAAACAAATCCAACAGACGTTTTTGTCTTCATCAATATTCAACAAGTTGTCAGGAAAAATAGATTTGTTCCGTTCAAATGCCTGAGTTTTTCAGGGGGTGCACAGGAAAAGGAAACTACAATAATTCAAGCAAGAGAGAACGTAAAAGCAACTCATCTCGTGCGTACATGTGTTGGGATGAGGTTGAAGGCATGGATAGGTGTGAATAGATTCATCTTTTGTTTTATATTTAATTACGAACGAAAAAGAAACACTACTCCTGCTAGTACAGATTGTTCTGAAGCAAGAAAGAAGCCTTATTCTATCTATAAACAATTCTGTCAGATCACTTCTATGAGTAATGTGCCAGCATATATATATATATATATATATATATATATATATATATATATATATATATATATATATATATATATTAAACGATAAACACAACACTACAGCTTTATTTTAACATTTTTATTGAAAGAATCAATTCAGGTAACTTGATTACATAGTATAGCTGACATCTATTTAATGTAGCTGTCTTCAGCCTCAATCACTGCTTTGGTATGGGTCCGGAACTGGGAGCATGCCTTTTTGACTTTCAAGCCGACTTCGAACAGGTGAGGTGGCATGATGTGGCCCTCACTTGAAACCACAGCAAAGACCATAACCGTGGCTGGAAACTTTTTTCATCACTCTGGGCACGTCCCTGTTATTCGTGGCAATCCAGCGATGCATTTTGAGGGTGCTGGCAATGGTCCTGTTGTCATAATTTGGATCAGCAGAGAGCATCTCCGATCTCACTCCTTGAACATCGCTTTTGGGATTTGTACACAACTAGTAGATGGTCTGCAACAATAAAAGAAAACCGATTTTCATACAACGGAAATGGAATTATGTTGTCTTTTCCAGGGCAACAATTTTATCATTTCACCCTGTATGTATTTATGTGAGAATGTGTGTGTATATTAAGTCTTAATTTATTCATCACCATCTTAAATTCTAACGTGATGACGTCATTTTTGGAATACTTTTTAAACTTAACCTTTAAGACTAGAACGCTAACTGTTTTGATTTCTATTTTAACAGATGGCGCCTAAACTATTTCTTTTTTTTTTTTTTTTTTTGAAATCACTACTTTATATTGGGTACAATATAATATTCAAAAGAATATTGGCTCATTAATAGTAAATACGAAATCTGCATGAATTAAAATATATTAAGCGTATTTTACCACCGGGTCACTCCAGGGTTACACTCGCATATATACATATATATATATATATATATATATATATATATATATATATATTAGGTGCAATATAATAATCAACAGAGAATTGTCTCTACAAGAATAAATACGAACTCTGCACACATCAAAATATCATATTTAAGCGTATCATACAATAGGACAACGCCGGACACCCTCTTAGCACACACACATACACACGTGTGTGTGTGTGTGTGTGTGTGTATGTGTGTATGTGTAGTTATCCACATACAGTACTGTTTGTGTGTATATATATATATATATATATAATTTTTAGTGTGTGTATTGCTATTCATATTAAAAACCCTCTTTTCTATTAGTATTTATTTGCTTTCCCACCAAAGCAAAATGTGACACGAGGTTGTTTTTAAAGTGGGGTTAAACTAGCTCCCCGAAAAAAAGGCAAAAGGGACACTTTGGTTGGGACCCAAAATAACAATTGTCCCAGTAAAGAGGGTTTCCTTTCCATTGATAAAGACAAATTGCCTTTAGTGTAGCATCAGAACAGATACTACACTTTGAGATATTAAATCTTTAATTAAGGCAAAAATTAATATAAACCAAAAACTTAGACACAAGGCCAACTCAAAAGGGGGGGAAGTGCGGGTCGTTGGTCATCCTTGTCGCTCCAGAACTAAACAAAAGTTTCTCTTAGCCAGTATCTTTTTCCACCATAATATCATATTCACCCTTTCATATTGAGGGACGTCCTACTTATCACCCAATTGTTTAAAACATTTTTTTATTAGCGTCTAAAAACAAAAAAGATAACAATAAAGGTAATACAATAATTCATTTGTGTCGAGAGCAGGATGGAAGAAAAAATACAAACAGTAGTTAGTAGGACCCTCCCAACTCCGTCTAGTTGATATGTAGGGGACTAGGATATATAAATACCCCAATCCCGTTACAAAAGAATAATGAAACGAATGGGAATTGAAGGAAACAAAGACTCAATTAATGGATAAGATAAATGTCGTTTATTTGCTGTTGAAAGAAATGAACGTTTTAGTTATAACATGTCCGCGCGTATGTAACCCATGTTCGTTACAGGACTGGTGTTGTAGCAAGAATAGGAAATGTGTTTTCATCTCAAGTTCGGGTCACTATTGTTTGTTCGCGTGTGGGAAGAGAAATAAATGTTGTAGGAAAATTGAGAATGGTAGTCCAGCGTGTAGACAAAGAAGAGGATATTAGAGTTGTCATCAGTTAGTAGTCAGCGACGCGAAGGTGTTCTTAGTGGCCAGTAGTAGATGTAGAGAGAAAGGGTGAGAATGTATACATACAGTCTTTAGCTCGTGCCCCATACATAGTAGGAAGTGGGCGTGAGGTACACGTGCACGCGCGCCGAAACGGCGGCGGCTTGTTAGCCCAACCTCTCTCGTTGAGAGTTGGTCCTAAAGAGGATTAGAAACAGCTTATCGCCTTGTTTTTATACTCGTTTCCAGAGTGTATTTCGCGCATGTGTATTTCCTGAGAAAGCGGAAGTGACGTCGTCCATGTGCTGTGTTCGTGTTCGCGTGTGTGAGTACATGTGTATACGTAAGTGTGTGTGTATATATACGTGAATGTGAGTGTATGTACGCGAACGTGAATAAGTGTACATGTGTGGACGTGGGCGCGTATGTTTGTGTGCGCGTATGTATATGACAGCTTGAAATATGAATGTGTGTTTTGTGTGAGACTTGAAAAAGGCTCATACAAATAGACCGCCCGTTCCACTTTGGTTTGTAAAGGTACCTGAGTTCCTGTGGGCCAGTCTCTAAGTGGGGATGCTCTCTAGATGGGACGAAATGGAGAAAAGAAAATTTTGTGGGTGAGGGATTGGGCATTAGTGATTGATTTCTCTCTCTCCAAGATGGGTGAAATTTAGAGTGAGGGGTGAAAAGAAAAAATTGCAGTTAGAAGGGGGTGGGGATCTTGGAGGCTTCCTAGTCTGGGAGGGATGGAGCACTCACTCGGCTAGCTAAGAGGCTAATTATTTGGTTACACTTGACAGAACTGTGCGTTCAACACTTAGGCGGCGAACACATATTCAAATTTGGCTACTTTTCGTACACACAGACTTGCTACATGTATCCATCTTCTATCAAATGCCACACGATGCAGCCTTCTTCTATCACATCACATAGTTGGTGTTTAAAGAAAGCGATCAGATCCTAATCAGAAAAAGAAAATACCCCTCCCTCAGTCAGCTTGCAGTTGCAATGTCCAAATCATAATATAAACCATTTGTCTTTTCTGGTCCCATAGCGGCTTCACATTGTCAATGACATTGGATACGGTAAGCGGGCGAGGATGCTTAGGATCGATGCAAGCAGTCACCATACGACCAGTATCGGTGGAGTTCATGGCAATCAAAGAAAGCATGATCAGTCGTTTCTACGGCTGTTGTTCTGCAACGGAGACTAGCAGGTGACTCCAAAAAACCAGAACTGCATTGTATGTTGTTGAGTAGAAGTGCATTTCAGGCCAATCGCCAGGTCAGAGAAAACTCTGAATCAGATGACTGGAACTTGCCGTCCAACTCCACACGAAGCAGATCTCACTCTGCTACCAACCCAAACACATGCATAGCAGGTGGTAAGCGGCCCCTTTCACTAGATCTCTGTGGAGTTCCCTACGGGTAGAAGACACAAGGTCGCTCGACCTTGGTAGTCGTTTTAGCAAGGCTCGGCACTCTTTTAAGAAGACAGATTCTCCCTGTGGCCTGCAACGGCTCTTGTCAGAATGGTCAAGAACGAGGTCGGGAAAAATGGCCATAACCGTGGGGTGCCACGGTTGATCATCTTGCATATAGTGGCTCAGGAAGCCAACCTCTCAGTGTCTTGGTGACATTTAAAGTCCGGCATTCCCAAGCCTCCCTCACATAGACATTGAAAACAGAGCTGCCTACTCACCCAGTGTCTTCCTCTGTCCCAAAGGAGCAAGGACAAGAGTTCGACGAAAGCTTTTAGGTGTTGTGCAGGCAGGGGAAATACAGCCAGTCTGTAAAGGATGAGAGAAAAGACGTACATGGCACGCCTCAGCTCTACCCTTTAAGGAAAGTTTCCTAGGAAGCCACAAGTTGACCGCAGTCTCCACCTTTGACCGTACCTCCGACAAATTTTTGTCAAGCTGGAGACCCACTTTGAACCATATGCCGAGGATCCAAACCGGGCCATCTGTCCAGCTGAAGGGCGCCGGGAGGTTTGCATTGCCACTCCAGGCGCCCAACCCCAGTCCGACCAACTTGCTGTGGTTTATCTTGGCTCCTGTAATTTTTTTGTACTGAGCGAGTGCCTCTGACACGATCTTGATGTCTCAGAAGCTCAACACAAAGACTGACATCATCAACGAACATGGATACCTTGGGGGCTGAGCCACCAGGTAGAGCAATTCTGCGCAGGACCGAATTTGCATCCCCGCATCTCAGCTAGAGCAGGGACGACAGCGGATAACCTTGACAAACCGACCGAGTGATATCAAAGGGTTTCAAGCACTTTCCATCGGCTTGCATAACACCGGTGGGCTATTGATACATCACAGAGATCCACTTGCAGAAATCCGGTTTAAAACAGCAATGGTCGATCCTATCAAAAGTTTTGGACTGATCTAAATTGATCAGCACGGCTTCCATGTCGTCTTCTATCCCCCCCCCCCACCTCTAGGATCGTGCGGATCAGGTGCAAGGTGTTCTGAATCAATCTCCCCGTCACAGCGTAGTTCTATTCCGGTTCGATCAAGTCGCCGATAGCAACCTGCAACCGATTTGACAAGACCTTGGCCAAAATCTTCAACTTTGTGTTTAGCAGAGCTATGGACCTGTAGTCATCTAATTTTTCCTGCCATGCCCATCACCTTTCCTCAGCAATGTGATCACTCCTTTGGTGATTTGCCCCGGGATCGATCCCTGAGTAAACCAATGGTTGAACACATCCGTCAGAAGAGGCAGAAACATGGGCGACAGCCACAACACTTTGATCCCGGCCTAAAGGCCAAGAACAACAGAAAAAAAGCTAAGCCTTTTTTCTATTTATTTAAAAAGAAAATACAACTTGGTTATATATAGGTCGTTGAATTGCATTTATCTGCAAAATAAATAGCTAATTTGCATATTTTTAAACATTTATTTAAGTTAATTCCCTATTAGTTATTTCGGTTTTCTTATGGCAGGATAATCTTTAGTTAACTATTACATAAAATTATGTTCATACAGATCATCTTTAGTTAACTATTACATAAAATTATGTTCATACAGATCATCTGTAGTTAACTATTACATAAAATTATGTTCATACAGATCATCTTTAGTTAACTATTACATAAAATTATGTTTATGCAGATCATCTGTAGTTAACTATTACATAAAATTATGTTCATACAGATCATCTGTAGTTAACTATTACATAAAATTATGTTCATACAGATCATCTTTAGTTAACTATTACATAAAATTATGTTCATACAGATCATCTGTAGTTAACTATTACATAAAATTATGTTCATACAGATCATCTGTAGTTAACTATTACATAAAATTATGTTCATACAGATCATCTGTAGTTAACTATTACATAAAATTATGTTCATACAGATCATCTTTAGTTAACTATTACATAAAATTATGTTCATACAGATCATCTTTAGTTAACTATTACATAAAATTATGTTCATACAGATCATCTGTAGTTAACTATTACATAAAATTATGTTCATACAGATCATCTTTAGTAAACTATTACATAAAATTATGTTCATACAGATCATCTTTAGTTAACTATTACATAAAATTATGTTCATACAGATCATCTTTAGTTAACTATTACATAAAATTATGTTCATACAGATCATCTGTAGTTAACTATTACATAAAATTATGTTCATACAGATCATCTGTAGTTAACTATTACATAAAATTATGTTCATACAGATCATCTGTAGTTAACTATTACATAAAATTATGTTCATACAGATCATCTGTAGTAAACTATTACATAGAATTATGTTCATACAGATCATCTTTAGTTAACTATTACATAAAATTATGTTCATACAGATCATCTGTAGTTAACTATTACATAAAATTATGTTCATACAGATCATCTGTAGTTAACTATTACATAAAATTATGTTCATACAGATCATCTGTAGTTAACTATTACATAAAATTATGTTCATACAGATATTCTGTATGATTTATACTTACCTAATATTAGTATAAAAAGGTTATAGTAAACACAAATCTCTTTCTATATATATTTATGTATACGTATATATATTTGTTTAAAGAATTTTGCCTACCAAACTCCTCTATCAGTTTTTGGTCTACAGACATGAAACTTAATATATAGAGTATTTGAACCCAGGGGAAACTTTATATTTGGGTTGTATCCGGGAAAAATTGGTGTAAAAGTGTGAAAATTAAAAAAATGGAATTTTCCAAGTGAAGGTGACGATGGCATTATGAATATGCATGTGTAACGTAATAGATATTGGTTCATGTTTTAATTTTTAGCCTTGTAGCAAACATGTCTTCAGAGCTCATGCATTAACATCAAAGGAAAAAAAAAAAGTAAGTTAAACGTTTTGGTTTTGATTCCTGGTGCTGGCGCACGAGTCATTTTTTTAAAACACTTTTTAAATCATTACTATATATTGGGTCCAATATAATATAATGATAAGTACAAAATTTGATTTAATCAAAATATCATATTTAAGCGTATTTTACGACCGAGCAATGCCGGGTGGCATGCTAGTGTATATATATATATATATATATATATATATATATATATATATATATATATATATATATATATATATATATACACAGACACACATACACACTCACACATATATATATATATATATATATATATATATATATATATATATATATATATATATATATATATATATATATACACTTCAGAATTATATAATGCAATAGATCTACTGGTATGGAAATCCAGTGATTATTGGTCTTACAAAATATTATTGGCTGTAATCTGTTGGTGGAGACGCCCCTCCATGGGATTAATAGACTATCTCATGACGTCACTTCCTCTGGTGATGTCACTGGTGATGTAACAGTGCCTGGCAGTCAGAGATTGGCACGCGACCAAGCAGGTCGGGTGCACACGCCTCACCGTTGAGGAATGGTATTGCTCAACTCACTTTCCCTGTAATATATGTGAATACGTGTTCGTTTCCTAAAAGTCCTGTGTTCCTTTCGTTTATTACAATTTAACCCCATAACAACTGCCGACGACGGATTCGACTTTCGCACGGGTGAACTCCACAAAAAAAAAAAGAACAATATTCTAATTGACTTCAAAAGAATTTATTTAGAAGCTTAGAAATCGGCTAGCAATTACATACTAAAAACAAAATCCTAAAAAAAAAAAAGAAGTTCTCGACTAAATAGTCAGTTAATCTTTTTGTCTCTATATTTAAATTGAAAAGAACTGTGCTTAACACATTTTGTTAAGGCTGTAAAAGTTAGTTTGGGTGCTTATTGAAAGAAGGAAAAAAAAAGAGAAAAATGTTGACCCAATTTCACCGCGAGAACAATTCTATTGTAACTTGTCAACTGGTTATTCATATGCAAATTTGAACATTTTTCAAATGAAGTGAAACTTTTTTTTTGCCTTTGTTTTTGCTGCTAACTTTATGCAATATTTTAACGGAAGAGAAATATTTTTCCCCCTTTTCGTTTTACTTAGATTAAAAGAAAGATTTTTTTCATTGAGTGGAATTTTCTGAAATATTCTATTTTTAACTGTCGGTTCTAAAGTGAACATTTTTTTCTTCCTCGTGCCCCTCCCACAAAAAAAAAACCCCCAGTTATTTAGGTTAACTTCCAGAAATTCCACAATTATTTTTATTCTTTTGCAACTGTATTGCATCACAGTACATTTTTTTCCGCAAGTAAATTTTGTTTTGTCCACCCTCATATTGGGTTATCTCTAAGGTTTTTACCAAGAAGTAAGGGATACATTGCTCCCTCCTCATAGACACACACTCAAGGAAAGGACATTTTCTAAGTTTTTTTTTTAATGTTTTATCTCTCTTCTCTAGTCAAAAACGGAAATATTTTTTTTGTGCATTTGAAAAAACCATTGCAAGATAGCAGTATTAATACAGCTAATCAAGGCTCAGATGAACTAGCAGCAGAACGCTGAGGAAAATTTAAAAGAACGTGATAAACAGCTCCAGTTACAATTTCAAGAGAGGCAACAAGCATTGGAGGAGAGAATGCTACTTCATAACAGAGACAGGAAAAGCTATTGTTAAAAATATTTGATAGAACGGAACACAGGGACAACAGTTTTGCTTTTTCTCAAAGTACAATATGGAACGCTATAGAAACGTTCAGCTACCAACTGGAGTTGGATGGGACATTTGACGCTTTCTATCGGAGATATGGGACCTATTCACCGCGGATTGTCAAGAGTGGAACAACGCTAAAAAAGCTCGCCTACTTTTGAGGAAATTAGGGACCACAGAACATAGCAAGTTTGTAGATTATATTCTCCCCAGGAATACGAGTGAATTGGAATTTTCTGAAGCAGTCAAACTTTTATCCGAACAGATCTCAGCCCGAATTCTACACTTTTACATAGAAGATGGAAGTGCTTGAACCTGCAAAAAAGCGACGACGATGATTACCTAACCTTCGCATCCGTGGTAAATAAACACTGCAATGATTTCCATCTATCTGACTTATCAGCAGATGACTTCAAGTGTTTAATTTTTGTGCAGGGTCTAGTCTTATCCAACAGCGCTGAGATTAGATGACGTGTACTCTCTGTGACAGGCGATAAAGTGGAATTTGAGGGAGAGCTCACACACCCGGTTACCTTAAGTGGTATTACTAAAAAAGTGAGAGTGTATGTACATAGGACATCCAAAAACCTCTTCGGTACTGACTGGATGGAGTGATTCGAATTGTTGCCCCAACCATAGAGTAGAAGACTCGTCTACGGAAGGGCAATAACTGAAGGACGAGTTAAAAGAACAATTTCCAGAAGTATTCTCACCAGGAATAGGAAAATGTACAAAGGCTATAGCAAGATTCGAACTAAAAGAAAATACTCTGCCCGTTTTCAAGAAGAAACAAAGCGTCCTATTTGCAGCAACAGAGAAAATTGACAAGGAACTGGATCGGCTAGAAGAGGCTGGAATACTATCAAAAGTAAGCAACAGTGATTGGGCAGCCCCTACCGTATATGTAACCAATAAAACAAATCAGATTTGTGTATGTGCGGGTCTGAACACGGCCCTCAAAGATTACCACTATCTACTCCCTACACCAGAGGAGATATTCAACAAATTAAACAGTGGTAAATTATTTTCTAAGGTGGATTTGAGCGGCGCATATTTGCAAATCCCCATCGAGGCGGAATGTTCAAAACTTCTCTGCCTAAATACACAGAGGGGACTATACAAGTTTGAAAGGTTAGCTTTTGGAGTCAAAGTCGCACCTGCGATTTTCCAGCAGGTCATGGACACCATGCTGGGTGGCCTCGATTTTGCTTGCGCCTACTTGAATGATATTGTCATAGCTAGTAAATCCACAGATGAGCACCGAAAACACATACATGAAGTTTTTGAAAGAATACGTTACTTAGTTTACATTATTGATGATAATGGTAGACACCCCGATCCTGAGATCATTTGGTGTGGGAGCTTGAATACTTCATATAATGCCTGACGGTACCAGTAAACCGATCGCACATGCATCTAGAACGCTACTAAAGGCCGAAAGACAGTACTCTCACATTGAAAAAGAAACCTTGAATATTATATATATATATATATACAAACAGGCGATTTGAGCACTGTAAGAGTGGTGGCAGATGTCTATTTAAATAGACATTCCAACAAGTTATTTGCGGGCGTCCCTTCTGTGGTCGAGTGGGAGAACTGCCAACTGTCAACACGACGGTTCTAGATTCAATCCTTGGCTTGGGAAAGATGCTAGTCTAGCGGCACTGATGAGTTGTGATACAACAAAACATGACTGTATGTCGATGACTACAAATATAATATATTTAAAGCCCTCCTCTTTGGGTAGAGCACTATCGTAAATAATCTCACTCGCTACTTAATTGGCTTAAAAATGCGAAGCTCGTTGTTTGTTTGTTTACAAACAGGCGATTTGAGCACTGTAAGAGTGGTGGCAGATGTCTATTTAAATAGACATTCCAACAAATTATTTGTGTCTTTTTCCGATCTTGTTGGATATCTTTTCTATTTGCCGAGCGGTCTTTTTAATTAAGTTATTACATACTGTTAGTATATTTGTCCCGGTCTTAAATAAGATCCGGTTTAAAAAGGGCTGTAGTTCTTTTACAACTTTATAATTTTAGTCGTCGTGTGCAGTTGTTAAGATATCCAACAAGATCGGGAAAACGAATAACTCTGTCGTGTTCAATCAAACGTGTCTATATATATATATATATATATATATATATATATATATATATATATATATATGCGCTATTTCTCATTTTTTTTTTTATATACGACGGGCGTAGATATAAAGTGCCCGAATGGAATTTACGCCAATGCACAGCCACCAGCTCATCACTGGCAAAAGTGCATTGAGAATGGTGATGACTATGTAGAAAAATAAATTCTGGAGCAAAAAAGATCACTCGTTTGTAAGTTGTAAGTCTTAAACTAAGATGCATTACTAATGGAACGACATTCGTTATATCTTTATTTCTATCTCTACTATTATATAAAAGTCACTTTGTATGTGTGTATGTGCGTATATATATATATGTGTGTGTGTGTGTGTGTGTGTGTGTGTGTGTGTGTGTGTGTGTGTGTGTGTGTGCAGGAAAAGGGAAAATATATATAAGGGAAAGAGAATATATATATATATATATATATATATATATATATATATATATATATATATAGGGGAAAATAAATGAATTCAAAATTGTAAATTAAAATTCACAGTTAAATTTATTATTCAACAAAATACTCCAAAAAAAATTTAAAAACAAAAACAAAACCGGAATAACATTTTAGCCTGGGTAATGGCTCCTTCATTGGTAATCCGAAAGGCGAAAGAGAACTCCTTTTAAGAAACAAAATATCCAGAATTATAGGTCCACAGTAAACACTTCTTTTCCACTGTATTGATAGTATATATATTAGTGTTGGGACGATTAATCGGAATCAGGAATCGGAAAAATCGGAAGATTTGGGGCTATCCAAATCGGTATCGGAATCAGAAAAATTGATGTATATTTTCCAATGCCAAAACGATTCTTTTAATTGTCTTTTTTTATTTGACTTTGTTTAAAGTAAAATTATTCATTGCTGGTAATAATAATAAAATAATAAATATTTATTGATTTTGAAGTAAAGTTAAAATCGCTAGATCACTCTCCACTAGAGTATTTAAACGTTTAGGAAAATATCTGTATATTTAGCATGTGTTTTTACAAAAATCAGGGAAACTAACTATTTTATAGTTAAATAATTAGAGATGTATAAAGAATCGGAATTGGAATTGGTAATTGTATCAGAATCGGTAATTGTATCAGAATCGGGAATTTAGCATGCAATCGGTAATTGTATCGGAATTGGAGAAAAATACTGGAATCGTCCCATCACTAATATATATATATATATATATCTATACTCCTATAAATTCTTTTTTCTTTTGTGTGTATTGATATTCATATTAAAAACCCTCTTTTCTATTTATTTACAAAGAAAATACAATTTCTTATATGTGGGTTGTGGAATTGCATTCACTAGCAAAAGATCTAGCTAATTTGCATATTCTTTTAAACATTCATTTTAATTAATTCCCTATTAGTTTTTTCGGTTTTCTAATGGGATGATCATCTTTAGTTAACTATTACGTGTAATTATATTCATGCAGATATTCTACATAATTTATACTTGCATAATATTTGCATAAAAAGTTTACAGTAAACACAAAATTGTTTCCATATATATTTATGTATACGTATATATTTTTGTTTAATCTATTGATTATATCAATAAAAGTGAACGTGTCTGTGTGTCTACATTTCTCTACGCAATAACTCTGTCAATTTTCAATCTACAGACTCGAAATTTGATATACAGAGAACTCTATGAACCCCTCCGACAATTTTGGATTTAAACACTTGGAATTTTAGATATAGATTCCTTGGACATGGATCTAACTTAATAACTTGATTTGATCCCAAAACAATAAATGTTAAGGGGTCATAATAGGGGTCAAAGTTAAAAAAATTGAACGCTTTTTTGTTTTTTTTTCTCAACATACACATCCAAACACCCGGGCAACGTCGTGCTGAAATGCTAGTCTATCTATATATCTATAAAAGTGAACGTGTCTGTGTATCTGTCTGTCTGTGTATCTATGTGTCTGTGTGTGTACATTTCCCTACGCAATTACTCTGTCAATTTTTAGTCTACAGACTCGAAATTTTATATACAGGGTACTAAGGTTTGGGAAAATCGATGTGATCCGTTTTCGGCCAGAAATTTGGCGATTAAGGGGTCAAAGTTCAACGATTTCACCTTTGAGAATTCAACCAAACTCCTCTGCCAATTTTGGGTCTAAACACTTGAAATTTTAGATATAGGTTCCTTGGACATGGATCTAACTTAATAACTTGATTTGAGCCCAAAACAATAAATTTTAAGGGGTCATAATAGGGGTCAGATTTAAAAAAATTGACCGCTTTTTTTTTTTTTGTTTTTTTTGCTCAGCATACACCTCCAAATACCCGGGCAACGCCGGGCACCCATACTAGTATATATATAAAAGTGAACATGTCTGTGTGTGTACCTGTGTGTCTGTGTGTGTACATTTCCCTACGCAATAACTCTATCAATTTTCAATCTACAGATTCGAAATTTGATATGACGGGTTCTGAGATTTCGGAGAATTTTGTAATCCGTTTTCGACCAGAAATTTGGCGATTAAGGGGTCAAAGTTCAAAGATTTCACCTTGGAGAACTCTACCAAATTCCTCTGACAATTTGGGATCTAAACACTTGAAATTTGAGATATTGGTTCCTTGGACATGGATCTAACTTAATAACTTGATTTGAGCCCAAAACAATAAATATTAAGGGGTCATAATAGATGTCAAAGTTTTTAAAAATTTGACCTTTGCAGTCTCCACCAAATTACTCAGACAGTTTCTGGTGTAAACATTTGAAATTTTTACATAAAGGGTATTCAGAGATAGGGCAAGCTTTTTAATCGGTTTGGGTCGAATATTTTAGTTACCAATATATAAATGTATGTATGTTTGCATGTCTGCTTAAAACTTTTGACAGAGGCGACGGATTTTTACAAGATCAGTGTCGTTTTGATGTTCGACCTTTCAGACGACAAATATCGAAAAATTGGCTAAAATCATTAATATCTTCACCTTCAACTGGGCACTTTTCTACAGGGGGGGGGGTCGCTTTTTTCGCCGCTATTTTCAAAAGTCATCCTCTCCTTTCGATTGTCTAGCCTTAATTTAAGCCTACGTCACTTCCGGTTTGGCGGTGGTCGTAACAGCAAAGACATCAGGTTTTTTCCCCGTTCTTTTCCTCCTTTGCAGTACGGGTTCGAGCCTGCCTTCCTACTACCACCCTTTTTATGCTCAACATACACACCAAACACCCGCACAACGCCAGGCTGAAATGCTAGCATATATATATATATATATATATATATATATATATATATATATATATATATATATAAAATTGCAAGTTTTATATTTAAAAAAAAGAAAAGGAAAAGGAAAACCTGAATCCCAACTCTTATTATTGTTTCCATCCAATTTTTCTTCTTTCCTTTTTTCTTTTCTATATCCCTTTTAAAGATTTTAATCATTAACATATTTTCAATGTATGTGCTAAATATCAAAATTATATCAATCCAGAACAAATATTTTGCTTATGACTTTCCTCTGAGGAGATGAGCCTATCTCGAAACTTCATGACTTAGAGAAAATTACTTTAAATAGTGTATTCTTTTTTTTTTCAAACAATAAATTATTGTTTTGAAAATTATATTTTTTCTGAAACAAATCTAAATATAAAACCTGCAATTTTTAATTTGCTCTATCTAGTATAATGAGAAATTTTATTTGGATGGGATTGTCTCATATAAAAATATTACTTCCTAAAAATAGTTTGTAAGACTTAAAACCACAAGATTGATTAATCTGGGATATAACTAGTCTCGTTATTCGAATATCTATATATCTATAAAAGTGAAAGTGTTTGTCTGTCTGTCTGTCTGTCTGTCTGTCTGTCTGTATGTATGTCTGAGTACATTTCCCTACAAAATAACTCTGGCAATTTTCAGTCTACAGACTCGAAGTTTGATATACACGGTAGTGAGATTTGGAAAAATCTTTGTAATACATTTTAAGCCTAAGATTTGGCTTTTAAGGGGTCAAAGTTCAACGATTTGAACTTTCAGAACTCTACCAACCTCCTCCGTCAATTTTGGGTCTAAACACTTGAAATTTTAGACATAGGTTCCTTGGCCATGGATCTAACTTAATAACTTAATTTGAGTCCAAAACAATAAATGTTAAGGGGTCATAATAGGGGTCAAAGTCTCAAAAGATTTTACCTCTGCGGTCTTTACCAAATTACTCAGACAATTTCTGGTCTAAACATTTGAAATTTTAAATAAAGGGTATTCAGAGATAGAACAAGCTTTTTATTCGGTTTGGGTCGAAAATTTGAGCTATTAATATATAAATGTATGTATGTATGTTTGCATGGCTGCCTAAAACTTTCGACAGTGGTGACGAATTTTCACAAGATCAGTATCGTTTTGAAGCTCGGCCCTTCAGATGACAAATACTGAAAAATTGGCTAAAAACATTATTATCAACTGGGCATTTTCTACAGTGAGGGGTCGCTTTTTTTCACCGATATTATTTAAAGTCATCCCCTCTTTTCGATTGTCTAGTCTTAATTTACACCTACGTCATCTCTGGTTTGGTGGTGGTCATAACAGCAAAGACATCACATTTTTTCCCCGTTCTTTTCGCAGTACAGGTTCGAGCCTGCCTTCCTACTACCACTTTTTTTTTTTTTTTGCTCAACACACACCTCCAAACACTCAGGCAACGCCGGGCGCCCATGCTAGTATATATATATATATATATATATATATATATATATATATATATATATATATATATATATATAGACAGACGGGAATACAGATTTATTATAATAGATGTGTGTGTGTGTGTGTGTGTGTGTGTGTGTGTGTGTGTGTGTGTGTGTGTGTGTGTGTCCTCGAGCTTCCAGAATTTAATGGTTCCAAGGTTAAAGGTTGATTATTGTTCCTCGATTAAACCCTCAACTGTAATCTTCAACTTTCTTTCCAAATATTGATTTCAAATGCGGGTTTAGATGACGTTCAGTGTGTCTGGGTTAATGATTTTGGTGAATAAATAGGAGATTAACACCTAAAGGTTTTTAAAGATGATTTTACAGCTGGTATCGATTCTCTTTATGGAAAAACCATTCGCTCGTACAATGAATTTGTCAGTTGATACGGTAATTCGCTTCGATCGTTATCATCCTGACATCCTATAAAAGGAAAATGAAATATTCTAAATGACTGATACAAAAAAAAAAAATTAGTGTCGCTTGTTAGGAGAACCCTTATAAAAATAATTTGTTTTTCAACTTCTTAATTTAATATAACAAAGTTTTAACATAACAAAAATGCCCTGGAAAATCACTTCCAATTAGTTGTAAGAAAAATGTTTTGTGTTTTCAACTACTATATTTAATGTTACAAAATTTTAGCATTACAAAAATGCCCTGGAAAAGTCACTTCTGATTAATTATAAAAATGCTCTGGAAAAGTCACTTCTAATTAATGACAAAAATGCACAGAAAAATCACTTCTGATTAATTACGAAAATGCCATGGAAAAGCCACTTCTGATTAATTGCAAGGAAAATACTACTATATTGAATGTTACAAAATACCAAAACTAAAATTTTAATAAAACAAAAATGCTCTGGAAGGGTAACTTCTGATTAATTGTTATAAAAAATGTTTCGTTTTTTTTTTTCAACTACTATATTTAATGTTAAAATATTTGAACATTATAAAAATGCCCTAGAAAGTCACTTCTGATTAATTTTAAGAAAAATGTTTTATTTTTCAACTACTTTATCTAATCTAACAAAGTTTTAAAATTAAAAAGTGCCCTGGAAAATCATTTTTGATTAATTATAATAATTCTCGCTGCAACCATCACCATCGCCAAACACCACCGCCAACGCAGCCACCACCATCACCACCATCAAGGTCGTCGCCATTAGTTAGTTATTGCCAACCAGTGTGTGGTCGGTGCAGATCACTACCAGCATCAACTGTAACCACGTCGCCATGAACACCACTGCCAACTTTGTCAAGAAAAGATTGTGACATAGTTACTACTACCTGATTTACAAGTCACTTTGATTAAATTATAACTTCTAGAAAAAAGTGATACCTTACTATAGTTCTATTTCTTGCAATAATATATCTCAAGCAGTTATCGATATTTATTTACAAAAATATTTATTTTTTAATTCATGGTGATCGGACCTAATATTACACTGATTATTCTATTGAAGAACATTCTATTGTTTGTTTATTTGATGATATTTTCAACTACCATGGAATTTCCTAGGATTCTGCTAGTAATAATAAATGATGATGATGATGATGATGATGATGTCGTTATTGGTGGTGTTGTTTTTTGTTGTTGTTGTTGTTATTATTCATTAGGAGTTTTCACACGGGCCATCAAAGATTTCTCTTTGAGAACAACCTGTGTTTTTCCTTGAAATCTGAGTGACAACAAGTCTCCCTAGATTTCTGGTACTCTCCACCTCTTTTGACAACCTTTGCAGATTAATTTGCATTATTGCAACATTTACCATTTTGTTCATTTACTATTGACTTCTTGTTGGCAGCAAGCATTGATCTTCACTGGAATTTGGGTGGCAATAAGCCTCCCCAAGGTTCTAGTCCTCTTTGCACTCATATAGTGGAGGTTTGATTAGTTCTTTCTCTCCTACGTCTTTTCATCTTTCTTGACCCTCCTCGACTATTTGGTGTGGTATCAGTTGATGCAGACATTCTTTTTGGAAGGATGCGGGGGGGGGAGTAATTTACAATTGCACAGTTTTACTTTTCTTGATTCCAAGTGGTGTTTCTTCTTCTTCTTTTGCTTATTATTATTATTGGCTCACATGGAGCTTTCACACAAGTCAACAAACGATCTGATTGGAAACCTGTGGTATTCTCTGGAAGCTGAGTGACAACAAGTCTCCCCAGATGTTCAGTTCTCTCCACCTCCTTCGATAGCATTTGCAAATGAATTTGCATCATCGCAACAGCCGCTTACCATTGATTTCTCACCGGCAGTGGCCATTGGTTTATACTGGAATTTCAGTGGCATTAAGCCTCCCCAAAGTCCCAGTTCTCTTTGCGCTTGTCCAACCCAGGTCTGGCTGGCGCTCTCTCCTCGGTCTTTCAGTCCTTCTTGACCCTTCTCAGATCGTTGGTGTCACTTTTTTATTGGGAGGAGCGGTGGTGAAACTATGGGGGGGGATGCATGATGGGGGTGTAGAACTTGTAGATATGCAGCTTCGGTGTTGTTCATTCCCTGTAACGTTTATTCATTATATTGTCTTCTTGTATTATTCTCCGCATTCAAGGGTTTTCCTTAATATTAAAGTCGTTTTGATTATCGTTAGTCGTTGTACTTTTACAGTTATTCCTCTGATTCCAATTTCTGACATTCTTTTTTCGAAGCTTCTCGGAATTGTTCCTAGTGCTCGTACTATTATTGGTACTATTTTGATTTTCTTCATCATCCAAATCCCTTTTAACTCTCTGGCTAGCTCTGTGTATTTGCTTCGTTTCTCCTTTTCTTTCATACTCATCCTGTGGTCAGCTGGGACAGCAAAGTCTACGATTTGACAGGATTTTTCTTTCTTGTTAATTATTACAACATCTGGTCTTCTTGCTTGGATGAGTTTGTCCGTCTGTATGTCAATGTCCCATAGGATTTTGTGGTTCTGGTTTTCGTTTGCAGGTTTATGCTTGTACCATTTGTCTGTACGCTCAAAATGCAGTCGTTTGCACAATTCCCAGTGCACCGCCCTCTCTACTTGGTCATGCCTGTTTTTGTATTCCTTTTGGGCCAGTTTGCTGCA
Organism: Euprymna scolopes; assembly: GCF_053919585.1. Classification (NCBI taxonomy): domain Eukaryota; kingdom Metazoa; phylum Mollusca; class Cephalopoda; order Sepiida; family Sepiolidae; genus Euprymna; species Euprymna scolopes. Next base: position 30,682,810 of record NC_136484.1, on the reverse strand, counting down.
TTCACTTACTATATGGTTTATCATTTCGTCTTTTTGTCCACAGAGTCTGCATTTGCTGTTTACTCGTGTTTTATCGATTCTTGCTTTGATGTGGTTGGTTCTTATCGAGTTATCTTGTGCTGCAGTTATTAGAGATTCAGTTTCTCGGTTTATATGTCCTTTTCGCATCCATGTCCAGGTGTTTTCGTTATTCTCATCTTTTGTCATTCTTATGAATCTTCCGTGGAGTTGTTTCTCTTCCCATTTCTCTTTTCTTGTTTTGTCGCTTGTCTCTCTGTTTTCTGCTTTGTTGTTTTTTTCTGTGTCTCTCGCTGCCATAATTATCCTTTCAGTGTTTTGCATTATGTATTTTTCTAGTTCTTTTTTCGTGTCCTTCACAGTCTTCTATAGAGATCAGTCCTCTCCTGCCGTCTTTCCTTTTCACGTAGAGCCTATCAATATCGTCCTTTGGGTGTAGTGCATTATGCATAGTCATGAGTTTCCTGGTTTTCTGGTCGAGTTGTCTCAGTTCTTCTTTTGTCCACTAGTAAGATACTCTGGACCGTTTATAGAAATGGTCCAGAGTATCTTACTAGTGATACTGCCTATGTATTTATACCTTTTATTAGGTTTCTGCTATATAATTTCGTTTCCAGGAGTTTTCTTGTTCTCCTGAGGAATTCCTTTCCAATTTTCTCTTTCATTTCTGTTGCTCTGATGGTGTCCGCTTCCAGAATTCCTAAGTATTTATAATCGTCTTGTTCCCCTAGTGCCCTCATTTCTGTTTGGTTGGGTAGTTCCATGCCTTCTGTCGTTTTAAGTTTTCCCTTTTTTATAACTAGTAGTGCACACTTTTCTATTCCAAATTCCATTTGGATATCTTGGCTGAAGATCCTGGTAGTGTTAATTAGTGTCTCTAGCTCCTTTTCGATCCTTGCAAAAGGTTTCAGATCGTTCATGTACATCAGGTGGTTCATTTTTTCCTCTGTATTGGAGAACCTGTATCCGGCTTGGCACTTTCTCAGAATACTGTTCAAGGGCATCATGGCTATGATGAACAGTAGTGGTGATAGTGAGTCTCCTTGGAAGATGCCTCTTTGCATGTTAATTTCTGTTATGTGTTTTCCATCAGCTGTCAATTCCAGTCTCCATGTTTTCATTGCATTTTCTATTATTTTGGTGATCCCGCTTGGTATTTTATACATTTTTAGGCATTCTATTATCTATGCTTGGGGGATCCTGTCGTATGCTTTTTTGTAGTCGATCCATGCCATGGCCAAATCTTTCTCCTCCTTTTTACCTCCTTTAGGATTTTTTGATCTATATATAGAAGGTCATGTGTTCCTCTTTTTCCTTTTTGGCATCCTTTCTGCTCCTCGGGGATGAGTCCACGGTTATTTAGGGCGTGGTAGATTTGTTCCCTTAATTGTGCTGTCAGTATCTTCCACATAGTTGGTAAGCACGAGACTGGCCTATAGTTGCTAGGGACGGTTCCTTTCTCCGTGTCTTTCTGTAGCAGTGTAGCTCTACCTTTTGTCATCCAGTCTGGTACGCCTACTTCCTGTATACATCTTTTCAGTTTTTGGGCTAGTCTTTCGTGTAAGGTTGTGAATTTTTTGAACCAGTATGCATGTATCCCGTCGTGCCCTGGTGTTCTCCAGTTTGCCATTTTCCTATGGTTTTCTTTAGGGTTTTCTTGCTGATTTCATTCGGTGTTCCTTCTTCTATTTGTTTTAACTCTTCTTTCATGTCTTTCAGCCATTCGGCATTTCTATTGTGATCTTATCGCTCTTCTCATATATTACTCCAGTAGAGTTTTGTTTCTGTCGGATTTGGTTGTTCTGTTTTTGTTTTTCATCCGTTCACATTTTGGTAGAATTGGCTTTCATTAGTTTCAAATATTCTGTTTTGTTTGCATTGTTCAGATTTATATCTATATCGTCTCAATCTCGCTTCTTTTGCTTTTATTTTTTGGTCCAGTTCGTCATGTTTCTTGTTTAGCCTCTCCCTGCCAGTTACATTTCCAATATTCCGTTTTCTCCACATTGCTTTCTTCCTGTTGATCATTTTGGTTTCTTTTTTATGTTTGTGTATTTGAGTTTCTAGTCTTATGTCCCATCCAGGTTTTGTCGATCCGCTTGTCCCCAGTTGTTTTTCTGATTTGAGATTCATATTAACCATTTTGGCGCCAGCGAAAATGAGGTTGTTTAAGCCTGTGATTGTATTTGTTGGGATGTGTGGGAGGAGCTTGTTAACCTTCTGTGATTCTGTTTTTAATTTCTTCTGCTCTTGGTTCCTATTATTATTATTATTATTATTATTATTATTATTCGTAATCTTACTCCTATTACCGATAAAAATCCACCCAATAATGATCACAGTGGCATTTATTGGGCAAGTATCTATCAATATTTTATTTTATTTGCGAGTTTGGAGTGAGTATCGCGACTTCCCCGATGATTGTCTCATATCGGCCATCTTGTTGTCGTTCTAACTTAGCAACTCGGCTTTACTTGCATTTCGAATTAAATAAACACTTTTAAATAAGTTGAAACACTAAAAGAACATCCAGGTAGGTAGAAGAGTAACTTATATTGCCTTTGGTAACATTTGTTTGTTATATAGTTGTTTATCTATCACTTTTTCGGTTTGCTGTCTATAATAATAAACAACCCCCCCCCCCAAAAAAAAAAAAATGGATACAAATTTCTATATCTAAATGGTACATGAACAAGATTAATCCCTATACATTTTCATTGGTTGAAACTGAAAAGACGTGGAGAACAAATTTGATGAATTCAAGTTAAGCCACTGAAAATATAATGAAACTAATAATAGTTTCATCTTAAATACGCGATGAAATTACTAATCTAAAAAAAAAAAGAACAAAATATTCTGATAGCAATAAATAAAATCAACAAGGACATTACCTTCCTTAATTATGATTTATACTTCTGTGATCAAAGAAAAGAAAACCACCTGATCCGAACGTCAGTTACATCAAACTCTTTATCCTTCAGCATGTAACTTTGATACCAGGTGTTATCTCGTGTTTCCTATTATTGAACTGTCCATTAACTAAGACTAATTTCGTTACTATAATGTAGCCGTTGAATCGGCACAGTTGTAACAAACAAAACTGAGAGTGAAAAAATAACGAAACACCAAGACATGAAAAGAAACTGGAATTTTAGGAAGATCTCCAGCATTGCAGTAATTGTAGGAGCAACTGGACTCATGAAAAAAAAAAAAAAAAAAAAAACTACCTGACAAATATACCCGGTGAATCAAGTACAAGAGAGATTCAAACAACTGCACTTGAAAGGGCAGTTAGAATCTTAAAAAAGGCCTCTTGGTTGGAATGCATGAGATAGTGGGTGAATGTGTGGCGTCTGGTATGATGTCCTATCTACAGCTTGAACAAAATGATATGAAAATTGAAAAAGAAAAAAAAAAGAATAGTATTAAAAAAAGGTACTTTTAAAACAGTGGATTTCCTATATATTTCATGCACAAGCGTACGACCGGCACATACACTGTATATAACTTTAAATGTCCACCAGTCAATCTATGGCTAAACAGAATCAAATATTAACTTTTGATGCGAAAGTCTATTTAGCATTTACATATCCACAAAGAGATTGGTTTTACTTTATATATTAGATAATGTGTCAGTATGTTGCTGATAATAATAATGAGTATTGGTTTCATAAGATAAAGAGATTAAAGGATTACGAAAACTTAAACCTGCTTTTAGCATTGAACTAACAGGGAGACTCGATGTTGCCCTGGATTGACTAAGTATCAACGAATGTTTCACATTTCCCATATTTTTATTGTCATCGAAATCGGTGAAATTACCCATTTTTCAATCAAATCGATTGATTGTCTGCACTAATTGGGAACAGATCGTGGTGCACCGAGAGGAACTTTCACATGCCTTCCCACAGTGAAATAGCCCACAATACATTGCACTGTAATAAAACATACTGTTAATTCTATACAATTATTTTTATATAACAGCTTGAATTAAAGTTAAAATATAAAAGTCAAGTATTATTTTTCCATTGCGTTTTAAACAAAAAACATTTATTTCAAACATGTTTGTATCGATTTTATAGACAGAGCCGTTTTACTTGTGCAGTGATAAAACTTCTCAAATGCACTTGCGATGTAAGGTAGGCTTAATTTAATTTTGGTCAAAATCAGACTGTTTCTTCTTTAATTGAATTTTTTGGATTATCGATTTTCGATAATTATTTGAGGTATTCTGATACAAAACCTATGTACTCCCGTACACATAAATTACATTTGTATGAAATTAAAAAAAAATCGTTCCATCCGTTTCAAAGTCCATAGGGAACGACCTCACACACACACACACGCACGCACACACACACACACACACACACACACTTAGACAAAGTGCCTTTTATATATAAGTAGAGATAGAGATATTGATTGGTTATTGATATTATAAAAAATATACACTTAAATAATAAAAAGGTAATCAGATCAATGACTTTCTAAATATACTGTACTTTCCTTCGTCAAGGATTTTGTTTATGTTTTCAGTCGAGTTTGTCACTATATGTGTTTGTGTACAGTTGAGCATCCACTTGATCAATTGATACCAAACTTAGTCAAAATATTATTTATGGTCTAATTTAAAACTAATTTAATTCGAGTCAAAGGTCTAAATCAAAATTCAAGATCAAGACTATGTTGAGGTGAAAATTGCACTTTTGATGATAAGTTCTGTTTTTTGTAGTGTTGTACCTGTTCTATTGTCATGATACCATCCTCTCAGGGATACCTTCGCTTTTGGTGGGGGGATAGTGTAGTACCTGATTTCTTGTCATTAGAACATCCTGCCAGGAATAATCTATGCTACTTAGCCCATATTGTAGCATCTTATATGACCTTGATATTTCACCATGACCTTGAAAAGTTCAATCATGGTTGATATTTTGACTGAGTGTAAACTTCCGATTTTTCCAAATTTAATGTCTCGAATTGATGCTCTCTCATAACATTTTAACCTCATCAGATACATAATTAGTCGGATTCTTTCTTTGTCTTCGTTTCCTTGCAACTCTGTCGACATGTTAATACGTATGTAACGTTGCAATAGCAATAACAGGGAATATATTACTGATCATCTCATTCATTTTTAAGCAATTAAGACCATTTGATTATGAATTTATTATATAAAGGGTATTGTGTCTGTGTGTGTGTACGTTTGTATGTCCAACTATATATAGTATGTCCAGCTATATATATATATATATATATATATATATATATATATATATATATATATATATATATATATATATATATATATATCCCAAACTAGATTCCGAAATTATTTTTGTACTCTGTCTCATGGCAATAAAGAGAAAAACATATTGAGATTTATTAAACGTAACGTTAAATTCTTTTAAAAAATGAAGTAAATAAAAATGGAAAGAAACTGACACATGTTATGTTTTTTTCTGAGATCGGAATCAAAGCCTAAAGACAGTGAATCAAGTATAATAACTATTCCACCAACCGGACATGACTTTTAAATAGTGTTTTCAAACCAACTCATATTGAACATGAGGAAGCTGTCATATTTCACGACCACGCATACACAGTCATGAAACAGTTGAAGACAAATACAAGCCTGGTGGCCTCCCATGTACCAATTTTTAAATTTTTACCCTTTAGCAATCCTTTTTTCTGGATGAAAACCGATTAAAAAGCTTTCCACAAATATGAATTCCCTGTATACCAAATTTCAAGTCTGTAGATTAAACATTCGTTGAGTATATAGGTTGAGAAATGTCCTCACATACACACATGTTCTCACTTTTATAGATATAAAGTACTTCTTTTAAACTCCTCGGCCTAACGTTTACAGCGAATATGAACTGGAATAGATACATTGAGAGCATTGCCAAGGATGCTGCAAGGAAGGTTGGCTCCCTCTACCGTGCTAGAAAACTACTTACGCCTGACAGTATCCTATACCTCTATAAGGCAACCATTCGCCCATGTATGGAGTACTGTTGTCACATCTGGGCTGGTGCATCTGCTGCTTGTCTCTCGCTCCTGGACAGGGTTCAAAAGAGAGTCGCCAACCTGATAGGTCCTGAACTGTCATCTAGGCTTCAGCCTCTGTCCCATCGACGAGATGTTGCATCCCTCTGCCTGTTCTACAAATACTTTAATGGTGAATGCTCTGACGAACTGCAAACACTTGTACCTCCCCGACGTAACTACCCCCGACAAACCCGACAAGCTACTAAGTCTCATCCCTTTACAGTAGAGATCCCTAGGTGCAAGAAAGCCTTTTACTCCAATAGTTTCTTCCCCAGAACTGCGGGTCTTTGGAACTCCCTTCCGGGATTCTGCTTTCCCAACTGCAATGATATGCAGAAGTTCAAGTGTAATGTTAACAAACATCTTTCTACTCAGCTCTCTTCATAATGACCCTGCTAATTAAGTCCCTGATAGTAGCCCCCTGCTTCAAAGTGGCACTGTGCCTTGTTTGGGGTGAAAATTGAATAAAAAAAAAATTTAAAAAAAGCAGGGCTACCTGACGTTGTCTGGGGCGAAAGTGTAATATTTCTATTAAAACTTCTGTCTCTCTACCCGTCTTTCTGTCTTTATCTCTTTCCACCTCCCATATTCATCTTTTTCTCCCCAAACTTCTTTTTCTTCTTCGTTCAGCATATTCCTCTCTAGCTGGACATGCACACACACATACACACACATACACACAGTACACGTACACGCACATACAATTTTCTTTTATATAATAGATTCCTCATGGAAATAGTCGGAATTTCATTCCAAATTAGTACATAATAACACTGAAAAGCTGCCTCCTACAAAACCCAGCCCAGTTGACCCCTCAGGGAATTAATATTTTTTCTAAATTTTAGATATTATTCATCTAGGGCAATGATGATCACGAATGTACAAATGTTGTGGGCCTTTATTTTGTAGTTTTTTTTTTTTTTTTTTTTTTAACTTTTAGCAGGACATGGTAGCTTTCGCCAGTCTTGTCAGATTAAGGCTACTCAGTGTAAGGGTGCCTTCATGTGGAATTTTTTTGTGGAAAGAGTTGCACAATCTACAACCATACCTCACCTGAGTCGGCATTGTCAAATACCAATGGCAAGTAGGGATTCAGGATGACTGGAAACAAACACTGGGATAAGCAGAGAGCACATACAGCACCTAGAATTCCCAAATGGTCACCCATCTAGTACTAGCCAGGCTCAATGTTGCTTAACTTTGGTGATTTGACAAGAACCGGTGTGTCAATGTGATTATGCCATGTAATATATATATATATATATATATATATATATATATATATATATATATATATATATATATATATATATATATATATATATATATATATATATATATATATATATATATATATATATATATATATATATATATATATATATATATATATATATATAATTATTTTTTACCCGTTCACATGCACCTTTCACGATAAAGCTAGAACACAGAATTAGATAGAATCGAACAATTGCATCGACAACGGACAACGCCTGACCCAAAGTAGGTTTCGATGTATTGCATCTCATCAGTGACGTACTCCGACAAAGGCGCGAACCCAGGTCGTTGCACTCATGAAGTGTGCAATACTGACGACCTAACGGCGCAATCTATTGGTTATGCCTCGATTTTTAAATTCTTATATTTTTATCCAGTTCTACATTCTATGATGTGACAAGCAACGCGTCATATACAACCAAGATAGTTACTGCTGGTATGCAGGCGGCAGATATCCATCTACACCACTTTGGGTCTGGCGTTGTCCATTGTCGATGCAATTGCTCGATTCTGTCTAATTCTAATACACACGCACACAGACAACTGCCATTCATATAATAATTTATAATCAAATTGTATTATTTGCTGAAAAATAAATGAGATGATCAGTAATATATTCTTTGTTATTGAAACGTTACACACGAATTGACGTGAAGACATTGTCGCAAGAAAACAATAACAAGGAAAGAATTCGACTCACTCTTTTTTTTTTTTATTTCAGTCAAACAACACTTTCCAGAACAACGTCTTATCTCTGGATCAAAAGTCTTCTCGTACTCCAATATGCTTAACAAAATACTACTGTGTCGAACAGGTGGTACTCTGTCTTTGTCCGACCATGTTTAGGGCATGTCTTTTTCTGCCACTCTTGGCCCACGTGTGTAACACGTCTCTCTCTGTTTGTCTCCCACGTGATCATCTGCACATAAGTTCTCCTTTTTATAGTTTTCTTTTCTTCCTTATGGTGATGTCACCTCGCGCACGGCTCGGTCATTTGCATACAACTGCTGCTGCCACAATAGTGCGTCCACTCTCTGTTATACTATTAGCTAGTAAAAGTATAGAGGCTGTAGTAAGGATCATCACTAACTAGATTGCGAAATCATTTTTGTGCAGGGTGGAATGATAAATTTGTCACCCTAAAGAAAACAACACTAAAGCTTTATTTTAAAACAATTCAGGTAAGTTGATTATGTAGTAGCGCTGTCTATTCAATGTAGCCGCCTTCAGCCTCAATCATCGCCTTGATACAAGTCTGGAAATGGGAGTATGCCTTTTCCACAAGCTTCGACATGAGCTCGGCGAGTACTCGGTGGATGGCAGCGATCAGGCTAGCTTTGGTATTGTGGGAGGTGATGTTCTTGACATATGACCAAATGAAGGTCGATTGAGGAGAGGAGCAAATGAGAGAAGAGTACAAAGTTGTAGCACTCCTTCTGAAACCAAGCCTGGGTCTCTTTGAACTTGTGGACTGGCACTGAGTCCTACTGCTATACCTAGCCCAGGATCTGCCAACGGCCACCTGATTGCATCAGGGGATAACCACACTCTTCAGCACATCCAGGTACACTTTGGTATTGACTTTCAAGCGGACTTCGAAGATGTGAGGTGGCATGTCGTGGCCCTCACTTGAAACCATAACGAAGATTATAAATGTGGGTCGTCCGATGCCTAGAGCTGTGCCCTCAAGCTTTGAACCGTCCGGATTTGCATTTTGAGGGTGTTAGCAATGATCTTTTTGAAATAACTTGGATCTGCAGAGAGCATAAGTTGTACAGCGGCGCATCTCCGATCTCGCTCATTGAACACATTGTACACAACTGGCCAACTAGTAGATGGCCTTCAACAAAAAAAGTAAACTGGTTTTCATCAAACAGGAATGGAATCATGTCGTCTTTTCTATGTCGTCTTTGCTATGTCGTCTTTTCTATCGTCCCAGTCTGTATTCGCTCAAGCCAATAAAGAAGCAACACATGCACAGATTTTGAAATTTATATATAAATTTATCATTAAATGGTATCAATTGCTTCAAAATGAATTAGGTGATCAGTAATATATTCCCTGTTATTGCTATTAGCGCAATGATTTTTATTCTTAGTATCATTGATGACTTCATTTTTATCGGCATCTTTGTTACTGACGAAACATCACCTTCAAGATGGCAACTTAAACAAATTGACGCATAATTTTAATTTTATTTTTAAAAATCTTTATACTTTCTATGCTTGTTACTTGCAGCCGTTCTCTGGAATCTTGCTAAAGGGAAAACCAATTTTTGAAATCGAAAAGAAAGGGAGAAACAAAATGGCGGAAAATGAAAACATATCTAGAAAATATGCTTCACAAGCAATTGCTGCCATCGACAGAAATAATGATAGGAGAGAAAGCAAAAGAATTTTATTAAAAGAAAAAAAAATGGAAGAGGGAAACGGTTTCTTTAATAACCTTGTTATTTTTGTCAGCCATTTTATGGCATTTCTCAATGTAAATTGCTGTGCTAGCTGTTAGATTAAAATCAATAAAATTAGAAGAAATATATAAATGGAAACATCTATCTTACATGCAGAAAAAAAATAATAATTAATTAAATAAATAATCTATATAAATTAAAAAGAAACATGTAAATATTTTCTTTTTTAATTTTATTTTAAATAAATGTTAGATGAGACGATTTTTCATTTTTAATGACAGGACAGATGTTCTGAAAAGAGTGTTTCATCTTTTTTCATGGTTGGAAGTAATTAAAAATATCTGGAAACATTCAGAGTGAAACGTGGATGAATTAGAAACTGAACCAGTTTTCGAATTTATTTGAATTCTTCAGACTACTGTTGTCATTTTGAGTGTTATTTTCACAACGTTTCGATCGGTGTAACCTCCGACCTTTTCGTATGTATCTTGCCGAACTCGGAAATCTTTCTGTCAATCTCGGGAATCTGCCCGGAATTTCGAACGGAACCCTTTATTTAATCCACGGAGATAGCATGCTCTTTTTCCACCAGCAACAACTAGGCAGAAGTCCTAAGTAATTCATAATTGCATTTTGAGTGTCGGACGCACTGAGGATCGAACCTTCAGCCTCCAGAAGAGTGTACCTTTATAATGACCTGTAGTGTAGTAGATAAAAGTTTTTTTTTTGTAAAATTTCATTGTAAATTACAGTCTTCTGGAGGGTGAAGGCTCAATCCTCAGTGCCGGCTTCACATTAAATAAAAATTTAGGATTACTTACGACTTTTACCTAGTTATGGCTGATGGAACAAGAGCATGCTACCCCCGTGGATTCAATAAAAGGATTTGTTCAAAATTCCATGCAGATTCCCGAGTTCGACAGATTACAAAGTTCGACAAGTTACATCTGAAGAAGGTCGGAGGTTACATCGACTAAAACGTTGTGAAAATGAAACTCAAGATGAGAATAGTAGTCTGAAAAATCTAAATAATACAAATAATCAATCCTCATCTCAAAAATGCAGAAACGTATGAACCAGTTTTGTTGTTAACTCTTCATTGCCGACATAACTGAGAACGTGGAAATAATAAAACTTTTAACGCATAGACACAATTTTTATAATCAATAAAAGATTCATTTTACAAATATGACCAATATTTTCCGATAAAAATCAACAGTATTGTTTTCTTGCTATTCACAAAAACAAAATAAAATACAGATTTAAAACTTATTAATTATAATTCCTCTAACGATTCGTAGCAGTTAAGTATTTCTCTATCATATTTTTTCCTAATACACATTTTGTTAATTATGACACTCTGTTTGTTTTGGGATTATTATCGACCTGCAAGACCACAGCACTGGCAAAGAGGAATTCAAAGCTCTGCAGGGTGGAACGAGAAAAGTGTTGCCCTAAAGAATACTACAGCTTTATTTTAAAATTTTTATTAAAAAAATCAATTCAGGTAACTTGATTATGTAGTAGAGCTGACATCTATTTAATGTAGCCACCTTCATCCTCAATCACCGCCTCGATACGTGTCCGGAACTGGGAGCATGCCTTTTCTACAAATGCCAGCAGGAGCTTGGTGAATATTTGACGGATGGTGGCGATCAGGCTCGCTTTGGTGTTGTGGGAAGTCATGTTGGTAATCTCGATGTATGACCAAACGAAATTGTTCACCGTGTTATGGTGGGGTGGAGGGGGACTAGTGAAAGAAGGTTCCAAAGTCGTAGCATATCTTTTGAAGTCGAGCTCGAGTCTCTTTAGACGTGAGTCAGCGCCGAGTCCTGATGCCACACCCAGGGTCTACCAGTAATCATGTGATTGCACCAGGGGATCACCACACTCTTCAGCACACTAACTCGTACACTTTGGTGTTGACTTGCTAGCCGACTTCAAAAATGTGAGATGGCATGATGTGGCCATCACTTGAAACCGCACCAAAGACCATAGCCGTGACCGGAAACTTTGTTTTCATCACTCTTTGTTATTCGTAGAAATCCAGCAATGCATTCTGAGGTTGTTGACAATGGTTCTTTTGTCATAACTTGCATCGGTAGAAAGCATGAGTTGTACAATGGCGCATCTCCAATCTTGCTGTTTGAGTATTGTGTCACTTTCAGACATGATAGAAGGCTCCTATCGCTCTTGGGATTTGTATATAACTGGCTAACTAGTAGATGGTCTGCAACCCCCCCCCCAAAAAAAAAATGGTTTTCATCAAATGGAAATGGAATCATGTCGTCTTTTCCATGGCGACAATTTTAGCATTCCACCCTGTACAACAATTATTTTAATTATATCCAATAGGATTTTAACTCAGCATAGTCGATTTCATATTCGATTGGATCTATTTTTATTAATAAAATTTTAGTAAAAAGTTTTATTTGAATTTATATCATTCTTGTTTTCTATTCGATTTAGAACAAATGATTTATTTTGCTCTAATAATATGACGTCATACCTGTCTGTTTTTTTTTTTAAAGATCCTTAGTATAAAATTGTGATTAGGATTACTAAATTTTTGGCATGATAATTTACTATTGTTCTTTCTTTACTTTAGTTTTTTTCTTCTTTTTTCTTTTTGTTCTGCCCTGATTTTATTATTTTGTTTGTAACTTTAGGTTTCACTTTCCGCTTCTCCAAATATTACATATTATATGTAAACTAAAGCGAAAGAAATTTGGTTTTGGAATTTCTGTAACTATTTGGATTAATGACATGCAATCTGCAAAACAAAAATATAATAACTGAACGTGGGCGTAGACTGCGGCAAGATATAAAGGAGGTATAAATATATTGTGGGAGGATGAATGGAAATGAAATCAGGTTATTGCCAAATTGAGATATGTAACGTGTATATATATATATATATATATATATATATATATATATATATATATATATATATATATATTCATGCATATATATATATTCATGCATATATATATATATTCATGCATATATATATATAAATGTCTATATTCATGCATATGTATGCATATATATATATATATATATATATATATATATATATATATATATATATATATATATATATATATATATATATATATATACTAGCAATCGGTGCCCGGCGTTGCCCAGGTGTTTTGAGGTTAATGCTGAGAAAAAAAAACGGTCAATTTTTTAAACTTTGACCCCTATTATGACTTCTTAACATTTATTGTTTAGGGATCAAGTAAAGGTAATAAGTTAGATCCATGTCCAAGGAATCTATATCTAAAATATCACGTGTTTAGACCCAAAATTGTAGGAGGAGTTTGGTAGAGTTCTCAAAGGTCAAATCGTTTGATAGCGAGGCCAAATTTCGCGAATTTGGCCTTTTTTTAAAGCAGTTTGGCCTTCAAAATTTATGTTTGGCCTTTTTCTTCACCGATGAAATCTGGGGACGCAACGGAAATTTTCGGCTAAAAAATGTTGTTACTATGCACATCTATGTATTGAAATACAATTTGTGGCAAAATTTCAGGAAAAACTAATGGATGGTTCTCTCGCAATAGTCCGGACAATTCGCTAAATTATCTCGTCAAAACCTTAAATCTCGAATTTTTGTGCATTTTTTTTCGGGGGGGGGGGCTAATTTGGCATAATAGTGTCCATTTAATAGTATTATTTTGAAAAAATAAAAAAATAAGGAAAATTACCAAAAAAAAACCAAACAAGAACAACAAAAGTGTGCCGTATTTTTAAAAGTTTTATTGCGTTGTTTTTATTTGCTTTTTTTATTTCATCGGTGAAGAAAAAGGCCAAACAGAAATTTGAAGGCCAAACTGATTTAAAAAAAGGCCAAATTCGCGAAATTTGGCCTCGCTATAAAAAAAAAAAATGGAGAAATCCCCCTACTTGAACTTTCTGTTTAATTAATAATGACTCGCTTGTAGCGTTGATTTTTTTCTTTTTTCGCTATAAAAAAATAACTACTTGATGAAATTACGTGATTTTTTCTGTAGGAAAACTTTATCCCATGACGAGTACGTACAATATATATATATTTTTTTAAATATTTCCATTTTTTAATGTCAATGGAAAACTGCACAAGTACCCAAACCCGAAATGTAAAGACCACGAGTGAAGGCGCTTTTTTTTTTTTTTTTTGGTTTAGTTTCATAATGGCGGCCGTGATGTCGGAGGTTCGATTGTTAGATTGTCAGTTTCGTATTTTTTTAATTTGTAAATCGCAAGTTAGGAAAAAATTAAACCCTTCCAAGATGGACAATAAATCAAGCCATAATATTTTATGGTAAAGGTAAGAGCCTACGAACCATAGTTTTTTAGGAGATGTGATTATTGGATTAACCAATCAGAAATCGTCTGTGGCACACACATCTCTGTTTTTATAGATATATAGATAGAATAGAATAGATAGATAGATATATAGGTGTGAGAATAGAAATTGCCCTTCCAGAGAGAAATTCCGTGATTTCGTAATAATACTTCCCCTCTTAACTAGAAAAGCTAGTATAACTCTTCTATTCAACTCAAATAGGCATGTCTCTAATTGTGGGCGGGTGGACACCCTTACTTCTTCCTCTTCTCCTCTTCTTCCTCTGACCTCCTCCTTCCTCTACCACCTCCTAGGCCTACTGCACCACATCTTATTCCCAACGCCGGGAGGCCCGCTTGATTACACAATTTACCTATTAAGAGAGATTAAAGCGTTTTTAAACCATTTGCGGTTCGGTGAAGATGCCAATTGGAGGCTGGCCGAAGATTGTTAAACTTAGCGGAAACGTGAACAGAAGATTCCTATCTGCATTTGGATCCGCTGTTGGATGAATTTTTAATAATGAAGTGATGGGGTTGGGGGGGATGAATACTAAGGAGATTTAGTTTTCTTAATTGTTTGGGACGCTGTGCGTCTTTTTAGCTGTCACCTGTTTACCGGAATCGTACCAATCTTCTGTTGGCTTCTCTACAGGATGGTACACGGCCATTTCAGATGTAATATTCATATTATTTAATGAAAAATGAATATCCTTTAATTTTCAGTATTTGAAGTTCTTTTTTTTTCTGGTAAACATTTTAAACAAAGTTAAAAACCAAACCGATTTTAGTGTTGTATTGGAATCAAAGAGACACAAACGTTCTTAATAAACATATTAATGGCTTCTTTTCATGCAGATCGTGTTAATATAATCAGTTGATCACTCTCGGCCTTCTTGATTGACAGTTACACTTTATATAAATGTTGATTTCAACAATATTTTCGCCGCCGTTCACGCTGGCTGATGGGTTTGTT